>NW_018128049.1:992224-1006360 GCF_001952655.1 Monopterus albus
CCCGGGACACCTTCTTCCCCTTCTGTCGGTCGTCATCCAGGAAGCAGCATAGCTCTCGGAGCTCCTGGTTATCATCCTGTAGTTTCTGGTTGATCTCTTTCAGACTCCGGATCTCGTGGAGGTGGACCTGCAGACTCCGGTTCACGTCTTTCATCATGTTTCCATGTTCCAGCATCAGGTCCATGTTGCGACTCTCCAACCTCCTCAGCCTCCGGATCAGATCCTCCTTCCCCAGCATCAGCAGCTCCTCATCGGGCAACTGGCTCGCATCCGCCCCGTGACCGTCCATATCCCAGTCGTTTCGGCTGTTATCCTAATAATCAGGGAGGCTTTTAACCGGTCTGGCAAGCTAAATCATTATGAAACCCAGATCCATGATAGATTACACAGCGGGCCCCGCTGGCCCAAATCAGTCTGCCTGGCTTTTAACGCTAATCCGCTCGCGGAGCAAATCACGACCCGAACACAGAGATGTCCTCTCACTTTCTGTAACACTGACGGTAAAGGGGCATCCCGGAGACACGATGAGACCTGGTCTGAAGCTGAAGACTGGAGCCGGATGATCCTCGAAGTGAAGGAGCATGGGAGGAGAATCAGAGAGAGATAGAGAGAGAGAGAAAGAGAGACAGCGAGAGAGAGAGAGAGAGAGAGAGAGAGAGAGAGAGAGAGACAGAGAGAGAAAGAGAGAGAGAGAGAGACAGAGAAGCAGACAGACAGAAAGTATGGGTCATCTATTGACAGCATCTTTATGTATAGTCCACAGGCTAAGTCCCTAAAACAAGAACTGCTTAACTTTAAAGGGTGCGTCACTGTGCCCCTACAGGTACATAACATTCAGTGAGCCCAGTATGAGACACTGGGGATGTTACTGGTCCAAGCAGGTTTTATTTGTTTCCAACTAACTCAATATAGGCTTCGTTTATAAGGTCACAGAAGACCCATGTGCTATCCAGCATGTTCCTTGATAATAATAATAATAATGGGGATGATGATGATTGTTATTATTACAAAAATGCCATTCATTACACCCGGACCAGTTTCAAAGTGGCTCTAACAGTATTCACCAAATGAAGCCAGGTTCATTTCCATAAAAACATTTCCCTGTAACATAATCATCACAGTTATTTAAGCTATTTCTTTGTTTCATACCAAGCATTTTGATTCTCACATTTATCAGATTGTCTATTTGAAAATCATAAGTGATATAAGTGTTTATTTTCCACTTCAAAAATTAGCGGTGGAATTCACTTTGCTCTTTCTGCACTGGCGTGCCAGTTCTATGTTGGCTGAATATCCAGCTTCTTTAAACATATTGTCATTTTATATAGGCTACACTCCTCTAGGCCTCCATCCCTTGACATAGATTAGTACAATAATTCCACTGTGTAAGACTATGGGAAAAATGTTTTACAAAGCTAACTGAAATCACCTTTATCGAGACATTTTTATTACAGCATACAAATTTAGAGCATATTAAAATTCAACACATACAATGCAATATACAAAAACTGCAGTCACAAGATAAAAGCAATGAACTCTCAAGACACACAGCTACATGTCTCCTTCACCACATTCTTTATGATGTCCTTAAATTCTACAGTAGATATGAATGTGTCTAACTTTAGATCTGACCAAGGTGCATAGTAGGAAAGTGCAGTTTCCCCCAGATCTGTCAAAATTCTAGGCACATTAAAAAGTAACCACCTGGAAGAGTAAACCACCTGGAACAGCGTAGCTGGTAACCAGCAGAGCTGCGAGCTGGACGTTTACCCAGTATCGCTTTATAGATAAATATATACCAGAGGGTCCATCCCAGTGGCCAGTAAGAGACCTGTATCTGTGATAATGTAGTAGTAACAGTAATATCAGCAGTACAATGATTTCAGGGATCAAGTAATTCAGACTGGGTAAGGTCGCCATCTGCTGGACAAGGGGAGTGAAGGTACGTGATTCTTTCATAATGTGTTGCAAAAGATGACCCAAGAAACTGCAATAGTTTATCAGAAGAAACCACAGGCCCACAATGCACTGCGTGCTGTAATTGGAACTCAGAAAACTGGATTCTCAGTAAAAACAATACACGCCATTTTAGATAGTGGGATTAGCCTAATAAAAGAGTTATGTGGTACTGTTAATGTCGTTGCTGCAGATGCTGTCATCCTTACTGAGGCTGTTCCACAGACAGCCCCACTGTTCTGTGTCTGAGCAACCGCCTCCGGCTTTCTCCCATTTTGTGTCCAGATGTACCGGGACGGCAGATGGCATCAAGGAACAGTCCACACAGACTCTCTGGTGTCTCTCTACGCTGCAGCCTGACGACAGCCCCGGTTGACAGAGGACACAGCGGTCCACCACGTCAGAACGTCAAATAAAGCGTGTGGTTGGACTCAGAGCAAAGTACAAACAGGAAACCGTTTCTGCACAACTTTCTCTTCCATGGTCTCCGGCGCACGTCGTGATAATGCCTCGGTGTTATGGCAAAGTCCCGTGTCGGCTGTGGCTCTCGCCGATTGGCATCTTGTATTTGTCGACATTCTGGGTCGCACCTGTAATGTTACACCCGCAGTGTTTAGATTTTAAGCCGCCCTTCCGACCGCGGAGGGAGCTGGAGTACTGTGTAATGTACAAGGAGTTTGGCTGCTGCGATTATGACAAAGACCAGGAGCTGATGACTCGGTTCTACGAGATTATGAATAATGTTGATTACTACGGATATGCCACTTGTGCGGGGTTCGTAATGGAGCTGCTCTGCCAGGTAGGCCTGCGTGGACAAAGGTCGCTTGGCCTTAGTCCAGTGTCCATCATGCGCCAGGTGTCTGACCAAACACCACAAACTTAAAACAACCAGAAGACGCCATTCTGGCACGTGTATAACTATAACAGAAACCAGCTAAACATAAGAATCTTTTAGTAAAACTACTAAATGTAGGCTTCCTTTTTAAGTGCACCGATGAGCTGATAGTTGTTTATACAGTCACACAGGCAGAAGATTTCACTGACACTTTTGCCATGTTGATGTACTGCCAGGTATTGGGTTGGCACCACATTATCAGGCCGGTGTAGCCAGTACTGTCAGTACAGCAGACTATGCTGTCTTACATTTCTTTGCTAAGACATGATTCAAATGAATGAATACTGTCCCTTCTCCAGCAGTGCTGCAATAATAAGAAATGTTATGACTAAAAAGTTGGATGTCATCACTGGTGTCAAAGGCACCAGCATCTTTTTGTCCTCATCTGTAAGACCTACCTGTCTAAGCTGCTGGCATATCTTTAGTTGAGTTCAGAACTCATAACATGACACCAGATCACAGGAGGTACTGGCTTTAACAGTTCCTCATTCCAACTTTGAACTGGGGAGGACTGGTTTCCAGTATTATACACCCTATACTATTGGAATGAGCTGATCACTGCCAGTCTAGTCAATGGCTGCGTTTCCAGTGGGTCTGGCTGCGTCACCTCTCCAACACATCCCACATGTGGCTCTGGGGTCCGTTTTGCTAAAGATACGCATCTAGTCTATTTTTGATGCATGATTCTGGGACGCCTCTGGCAAAGTTCGACCCACTAATCAGATAGCGCTTTCCCTGAAAGATATCTATGTATAGACACAAAATGATTAGCCTATGAGGATGAATGTATTGTTAACAACTGAAACATAGCCACAAATCTTTGATCCATGTTTCATAACAACTTAGCTGGAAACATTAAATTAAATGTAACTTTGTCTATATCCTAAGCTACAACACAGCAAAGTAGGAAATAAGAACAATAAACACAATTAAAACAGGCAAAAAAGAAACAATTTAACTATGAAACTTACATACCCATTGTAGAAGCTCAAAAACTAATTAAAATAGCCTACATATATAATCAGCACTCCACTGACGGCTCAAAGCCACATCACAGAGGGAACACAAAGCAGCTGCATCTGATGGGAACGTGGGGTAAATAAACAACCGCTTACCAGTAAGTTTGCCATATGAAGCCAGAATGGTTATGGCAGCTTGGCAGCTGTCATTGGTGGGCCAGAAACAGCTCATGCAGGTTAAAAAAAAAAACGACATACTACACATTTGTGTTGTCGCCATACTGGAATTTCACAAGGAAAAACAGACACACAACTGAGGACATAAAACCTGACATTTTATTTAAAAGATAAGTATAATAAGGCTATACAACAAGGTACAACTTTTCTTTTCTTAGCTAGTAGCCGAGAACAGCAGAATGACTAGTAGATACCAATAGGATTATTTTTTGTAATTTTATCTTTTTTATCACATTAATGAAAACAATATTCTTCTTGAGGTAGTTCACGTCTCGGACATACTGTGTGTTAAGAACAACAGCATCTAACTTAATTTACTCATTAAGGTGAAGTCTTTTCCTATCAGCTGAAATTCTGCTGTCTGAGATTCCTCAGGCCTGACAGGGGGATTAGCTTGACTTTGAGAAATACAGTTGGGGCAACAACAGGACAACACACTCAACAGTTTACTGGGCCATCTTATCTAGTGCTACACTGATGCTGAAATGGGAGCTGCCACCAATCTCTTGAAATTCTACATGGAGCTTGGTGTTTTGGTCCTTCAGGTGCTTTGCTGAATTTGTTGTGTTTCTCTGCCTTTTTCTTTTTCAACTGAAACTGGTTGCGACGGCTCTGCACTCATCATCTCTAATACACTAAAACCATAGCAAACCCACAATATACCACAGTTAGTTTAAAATTCAACTGGAGCAAGACGAGTGACGAGGCAGACAGCACTGTGCATGAGTGAGAGGAGGCGGAGCTGTGGGTATTGCCACCCTGTGTGTGTGTGTGTGTGTGTGTGTGTGCGCGCACACCCATAAGCTTGCTGTCAGACGGAAGAAAGAGCTTTTGGTATTGGTGTATCAATAGTATGGAAAATGAGTAGGTCTATTGAAACTTTTTCAACTTTTCAGAATTAATATGTATTGAAAAATGTATACTTTTGACAACACTACTACACATTGTCCTCAGTCTTCTTCCTTGTTGCTTCCTCTTTTCTCCTCACCTCTCTTCTCCATCTGTTCAGGAATGTTCTCCCTATGCGGCTCACCTCTTTGACGCTGAGGACCCGAACACCCCGGTCCGGACGGTCCCTGGCCTCTGTCCAGACTACTGCTCCCAGTTTTGGAGTAAGTGCAGCTCCATCATCCCTTTCCTATCTGATGACCCACACATAACCAAACTCAAAGAAGACCAGACTCGTCTCTGCCGGTACCTGGCGCTAGATGATGAGGACTACTGCTATCCACACCTCCTCAGCAATCAGAAGCTCAGCCAAAACCTGGGCCGGGTTCAGTCAGACTCAGAAGGTTGTCTGCAGCTATGTCTGGAAGAAGTGGCCAATGGGCTGCGGAACCCAGTAGCCATGGTCTACGCCAATGATAGAACACATCGGTTCTTTGTGGCCGAACAGGTGGGCTTAGTGTGGGTCTACCTTGCTGACAGGTCCAAACTGGAGAGGCCATTCCTGAATATCACCAAGGCGGTGTTAACATCATCATGGGAGGGTGATGAGAGGGGCTTTCTGGGACTCGCCTTCCACCCCATGTTCTTGTACACTGGGAAGCTGTACGTGTATTACTCAGTGGAGGTGGGTTTTGATGAGAGGATCAGGATCAGTGAGTTCCGTATATCAGGCAGCGACATGAATATGGTGGATCACACCACTGAGCGGTAGGTATGGACTGTAAAACCATGTTAGCTAGCAGCAATAGGTTTTTAGAGATCTGAAACATTTACAGCTCTGCATATTCCCTACAAATAAATTGCACACAAATATGAGTTATACCTGGTACTTCCTGTGTTGTATTTGTCATGTTCACTGTCCCACCAGGGTTATTCTGGAGATCGATGAACCCGCATCGAACCACAATGGAGGGCAGCTGCTGTTTGGACATGATGGCTACTTGTATATTTTCACAGGTGATGGTGGGATGGCAGGAGACCCATTCGGCAAATATGGGAATGCCCAGAACAAGTAAGAAGATTTGCTCTGGAGAATAATCTGAAGTAACAAAGTATCTATCAAAGAATGTAACTGTAGGAAATGTACCAAACAATCAAGACATTTTGGATCAGTGTGTTACATTTATTGCCTATTGCCACACTTATTTTAGGTCATCTCTCTTGGGTAAAGTTCTTCGTATTGATGTGGATAACAACCATAGAGGCCCGCTGTACAGAATACCTCCAGATAACCCCTTCCTACATGAGCAAGGAGCCAGACCTGAGGTTTTTGCTTACGGTGTCCGCAATATGTGGAGGTGCTCAGTGGACCGGGGTGACCCTTTCACCGAAGAGGGCAAAGGACGCATCTTCTGCGGAGACGTAGGGCAGAATAAGTTTGAAGAGGTCGATATCATTGAGAAAGGTCGGAACTACGGCTGGAGAGCTAAAGAGGGCTTCTCCTGCTACGATAAGAAGCTGTGTACCAACAGGTCTCTAGGTAGGCATGCTGTAGGAACTGCTTTAGAAACAGGCAGCAGCAGACAACAGTGTTGTAATAGAGGGCCAGACTGATGTTTTTCATTAGACACGAGCACCATGCCAGCTCTCTGCACAAACTACTGCAGTGTTTCCTGTCTGGATGAAACTAGCGTCTGTAGTGTTTTACTTGTATAAAAAGGCTGCAACAGGCTCTTGGCCCTCGACAAAAATTTTTACCAACTTGATGCTGCCACATAGTCAAGGAAATAAACTCATAATCACAAGTAAGGCAACTGTAATGGGCAACAGTGAAAGCAACATTTGATCAGCATCTGCCACAGGGAACCTACATCTTGTAAGCAGAATGTGGATCATCCTGTTGACAAACAGTAGACTCTTAGATGATGATTGACTATTAAATGATTTGATTGCCTAACTGTAGTTCATTTAATGCATTAAACTGTTTACAGTTGTCATAGAATTGTTGAATTATTTATACAGAAAGCGTGACTGCTCAGTTTAAATGCTGCTTTTTGCACACACTCACTGTCATAAGGATGGTTTTATGTGCACAGTACTGAGTGTAGCACAACTATATTTTAGAAGCGCCCAGAGCCTGACACACAGTCGCAGTTATTAGATAAAGAGACTGGAGCGGTTACACCACCTGTGTGGACTGGGATTGATTAAAATAGAAGCTTATGTGCACAACAACTGAAAAATGCATGTGAATTGCTTTCTGTGTAGACATGCTGTCAGACCATATTCTTTTGTGCATGCAATTGAACATATTCACAGTGAACACTGAAACTGGACTTAAAAATACATTTTTATTCAAGTTTAAAATCTACAGTGTCCCAGATAAAAAATCTAAAGGTGACTGTCAAAATGACTGGTTTTTCTGTAAAGAACTGGCTAAGATCCAAATGAAGGAGAACCACAGTAATGCCAACAGTGACCTTAATTCTTTTTCGCAGATGATGTCCTGCCTATTTACGCATACCCCCACAAGATGGGCAAGTCAGTGACTGGTGGTTATGTGTACCGAGGCTGTGAATACCCCAACCTGAACGGAATGTACATTTTTGGAGACTTCATGAGTGGGTGAGTGTTGATCTGGTAAATTGCATATTTTGTTTTCAAAATAACAGTAACATTGATGTTTGTGCTGAGAACAGCAGTGAAAAACTTTTGAAGAATGGAAACAAGGTGGTATCAGACCTAAAACTGAAGATAACCGATGTAGTTGCCTGCATTGCCGGTATTAGAGGATTTCACAAAACACATTCAATCACTACAAACTAGTTTGGACAAGTAACTAGAGTATCACTTCCCTGCCTTCTGGTGAAGCTCCTCTTAGTCCTTATGAAGCCAGAAACAGGCCCTTCACCAGTCATGTTCTCCACCAACTGTAACTTCCATCTTAAGGGAGCTTTTGGTAGAACTGCAACTGACCATTTTCATTGTTATAATTTTTAAAACTTGGATAGTTTAGTGTTTCTCACAATCTCTCAGAGGTCAGGTGATATTTTTAAAATTTGAAATAATTACATTCACAGGAAAATGACTGGTGACTTGCCTGAGTGTGTGGTTGTTTGTCTACATGTCAGCCTAGTGATAGACTGGCGACCTGTCCAGGGTGGACCGCGCCTCTCACTCAGTGTCAGCTGGGATTGGCTCCAGCACCCTGGTGACCCTATTCAGGATAAACTGTATAAGCTGTAATGGATGGATGGATGGATGGACATTCATAGGAAAATGCAACACAGGATAGTAGTAAATCCTCACACTGGGAAAGCTGGAAGACCAAAACCTGTTTTTGTATGAATGACTAATAGTTACTCAATTATTAAATTAGCTATTTTTCTGTAGTCGTCTAATCAATTGCTTAATTGTTTGAGTTCTTTTTTGTCATGTCGTCTCAAACATTTTCCATCAAAATCCACCCATTACTTTTTGCTGAGAACAAACCGACAAACTTAAAAACATAACCTTCTTTGGCAGAGGATATAAAACAACTCCTACTCATGCTGATGTGGCACTGGGTGAATAAAAAATACTTTCTAGTCAGTTTCCATTATTGTGGGCCTGTGAAACAGCAGAGAATCTGCTCAGTCGACTGATGTCTGGTGACCAAAACTGCAGTGAGGACAAGGTCAGTTATCTCTTCTCTGAAAAACAAATTCCAGCAAGAATAGTTTACAATAAACCTATCTTCAGACTCTGAGGCACTACAGTCTGACATCAAGGCTTACAGTGACCCTTATGATAAATAAAATATTGTGGTGAACACTTCACACTTGAGATTGTGGATTTTACTTCTGCTGCAGGCGTTTGATGAGTCTGCAGGAGGACAGACGCACAAGGCAATGGAAATACAATGAAATCTGTATGGGGAAGGGCCTGACCTGTGCCTTCCCAGGACTCATTAACAACTACCACCCGCACATTATCTCCTTTGCTGAGGATGCAGCTGGTAATGCATGAACACAGACAGAATGTCAAACCAGCCTATGATACTGTACTTAGCATTCTTTCCACACTCTCCATTTCTTTGAAATGTTTTTTCTTGTGTAATGTCTACTTACATTGTTTTTTTTCTTTCCATCAGGGGAGCTGTACTTTATGTCCACTGGAATACCGAGTGCTACATCAGCTTCAGGAGTTGTTTATAAAGTAGTGGATCCCTCAAGGTGACTAATACAACCAGTACTTTGATTTTTTCTTATTTCACTATTATTACACAAAAAAACTTATACTCTTCACTGTAACACACATCTGTGCAGTTCTATTTCTGTTTCATAAACATGGGTAACATAAACATCTCTACATGGTATGCCAGTGGGATGGGCAGTGACATGATCTTAACTCAGTGTTTTGTAGCATTGGTGGGATAACTTTCTCAGACTTTCCTCTTTTTTACCCAAACACAGACAGACAGTATGACCTCAACATTCAGTGAACAGTGAAGTCATGTTGGCAGCAGTGTGAAAGGCCTGCCATCTTAAAACTCTTCTCTCTGACATTGCTTCAGACAGGTCTTGGCTCTCTGCATTTCTCTTGGCAGTAGACAGTTGTGTCACCTAATTCATTTTCCAGCTATCAAGCTCAGTTTAACTGTTCTTTGACATGGTTGTGAATGGAACCGGAAGTTAAATACTTTAAAAGCATGTTTTTTCATTTGTCTTTATGCTTGTTTCCTGTGTTTACTTATATGCAAGTTTTCCATTTTGTAGTATTGTTTTTTTGCATTTGTTTTTCAGGCGCGCTCCTCCAAGACTGTGTCACTATGACCCTCGTCCTGTTACAGTAAAAAGTAATCTCATCAAGTTTGTTCCTCAGGAGAGTGAGTCCACTTACAAAACACCTGACGCTAACTAAAACTAATCTATTGTGTTCATCTGCTTACAGTATATTCATATTTGGTCTTGTGCTTTTGTTATTCTTCCATTAGCACTGATTGGCATTGATTTACCAAGCATAAACCAGCCTGAGCCACAACCCACAGAATCATACGACTGGCTTCAAGAACTCATTGACCGTCTAGCTGAACTAGGACCAGACCCAACCACCCCTTCAACAACCACAACTACCACCAAACCAAGGAGGAAAAACCGGCGCAGGAAGGGCAAATCCAGAATAGAAGGTGTACCTGAGATCCAGAATGGAGCAGTGAGACTTGTTAGAAACGATCATGGCCGCAGTGACCGTGGAAGGGTGGAGATCTACATTAATGGGGAGTGGGGCACCGTGTGTGACGACCTTTGGACCCCCAGAAATGCTGCAGTGGTTTGCCGGCAGCTAGGGTTCCGGAACGCTCTGAAGGCAGCCAAGAACGCAGAGTTTGGTGAGGGGAGGAATCTGCGCATTCTTCTGGATGATATACAGTGTGAAGGGACTGAGTCCAGCCTCCTGCACTGCAAACATGCTGGCGTGGGGACACATAACTGTGCCCACTATGAAGACGCCGGGGTTATCTGTGGCAACTGAGATGTTGTAGAGGTCTAAAAGTTTGACTACTATGAAGTCAGAGCTAATTATCATTACCTAAACCTGTTGTCTGAGAAATCAACAATTAATCCTTTGAAAAACATGTAAGCTATTTTTAGTCTAGTCTCAAGGTATTTTGACATTCCTAATTAATGCTCAGACCACTTTAAAACAACATAACTTGGTACCACAATATTTCCAGTAGCTACAGTGGAGTTAAAATAGAATAGGCTAAATGTGATCTATTTTGTTGTCAGCCCACAATAGAAACAAAAAGGGAGAGATCTTGTAGAATGCAGTGCAGCCAGAATATAAGCTTTGAATAAGATGCTTGATATGTTTTCTCTTTGTTTGTTTTAAATCAAATCCACAGGTGAATGCAGCCTAAAGCAGATGTAGCGACAGTCCTTTCATGAAAGGATTCCAGAAGTTATGAGATAACCTCTGTAATTAATTGTTAATTATATAATAGTCTACTACAAGAGTGTCTTTTACTTTGGTAATTAAACCTGCTTGCCAGCGGTTGCCTAATTTTAAGGTAAATGTTTATATTTTAGAGACCCCCAGCGTAGAGGAGAGAGACTAGCTACACTGGTACAGCTAAACTAGCTAGCAGGGCACTAGCACCTATGCTGTTCTTGATTAGCGATTATTCCAGGCCCCATACACCGCACGACTCTAGATATCGCCTCGGCGTGTTTTTTTTTTTTTACAGTGACCACAATACAACACTGCTTTTTCTGACATTTATTTAGAACTGCTGAAAAATATCACTTCCCCCAGGGTCAGTCTCACACATATAAGCCAAACTGACGGTCCAAAACACAGCACAGCAATTAACTTAGTAAAACATCGTCAGATAACACACCAGCATAAGTCAGCAACATTAACACATAACAACAATGGGGTAACACATAAGAAGACTTTAACTATTATAAGCTATTATTTCTGTGTAGCTTCTTCCGGTTCTTTCAAACCAGGAACTCTCAATGAGACGAAAGAGACTGCTTTAGATTGTATAAAAAATAACCGTGCTGGTTTATTCAGAGGATCACAGGTAAAATTCACAGGACACGTCCAGAGCTCTCTCACCCCTCTACCTGCGCGCAGGCAGCAGAAAGCTGAAGATTTCTGGACCCAACAACCTATATAATATTAATCATTTTTGGGCTAGCCCATGCTACAAGGGGCGTCAAACCGTGACGCCACCCGATAAGCAAGCTTTGCAGCTGCTCTATCGTTTAGCCAAAACATGAGGAAAAGTCAAGGTGCGTGACTGTTGTTTTCGTGGTGTGTATCTAAACAATTGGACATAACCTTACACATTAAGACAAATATTAAGACTAGCATTACAGTTGACACTAACAGCAGTTTTCCTGTAACCTTGACGTGCCTGCAATTTTACTGCAGGCTAATAGTTACAGCAAACTAGTCACCCTGTCTGCACTAAACATCTTCTAATACTGGGAGCACCCCTGCTTCTTGCCGCTGCCCCCAGGCCCCTCCAATGGCTGACGTGGATCGTCACAATATGAGATTTTATTTTTCTTTTTGTTCCATTTGAATGTAGGCTACAGTAGCCTATGCTTGGCTTCTCAGTGATTTATACAAGAAGTTTGACAATACATGTCTGAATCTTATATTTTCTAATGAATTGAAAGTTTATTACCCATGGTTGTACGGTTGTATCGTGATGTTACCAATTTGATAAACTATTTTAATAAAAGCACCTAATAAAAGCCAATCGGCACTGGTTTTCAGGCACACTTACGCCATTGGGCAAGTCTAACATTACATAACATCGTTCCTCGGAGCTCGATGGTGTAATGTTACTAGCAATGCATTCTGTTTATTAGTTTTTGGTTAAGTAGACGTGTTTGTTACGTAACTGCTACACAATTCTACACACAGCTTTACAGAACCGGGCTTTCGGGCTGCTGACTTTTACAGCAATAACTACTTGGCTGGCTAAGGATAGGTTTTCCACGCCTCAGCTAGCTAGTAGCTCACACAAATAACCCAAAATAAAGTACCTGGGCAGCTGCCAAAACACCGTGGCATCAATACAAATAAAAGCAAAAGAATCAATCCGCGCAGATGTAATGGCTCCATAGCTCAGTGGTTAGAGCACTGGTCTTGTAAACCAGGGGTCGCGAGTTCGATCCTCGCTGGGGCCTGATGTTTCTTTCATTTTTTCAGCGCCACAGTTTTGAGGTAGGTAGCTAGGAGTTTATTGATCCCAAAATGGGGAAATTTCCGTGTTCCAACAGCAGTAGAGAGCAGCAACAAAACACCATAAGAACAGACACCACACACATATCCTGAGAAACAAATTCCAAAGTACCTAAAACCAGACAGAATATAGTATTTGAGAGTGTAATACCCCAGTTCTTTAATTGGACAGTTGTGAATAACAAAGGAGTCTGTATTTCTTCATTTAGTGCTGATTTAAACCCACAAGTAAAAATTACAAACACGACCCGGGTTGCTCCCTCCTCCAGAAACACATACACTGCTGCTGGAAAAAAGGAGTCCCTGGTCACACAAAGCCTAATACATTTATAAGTTTTGGGCTAACCCTTTACCCAGATGAAGTCAGTCCGCAGACTCCATCTCTTATATAGTACTCCAAGTACCTAGTCATAAAAAAATGAAGAATCTCAATGTATGTGTATGTTGTCACATGGTGTGTAGTTAAGGCATTCATTTATTTATTCAGACATAATATTCTAACACAAAATTAATACAGGAAAACAATTGGTGTAATGGTTCACTTTTCAGAATCAACATTCTGTCTGCTAACCTTGAAACAAAACAGACTAGAGCAGACTTTGAATCTTACTAAATTGCATTACTAACACATTAAGGTCTAACAATTCCTAATATTTGATTTGATTTGATTTATTCTTTCAAGCATGTAAAAACAGTTGATATGACAACACACATAATTTTACACATAATCCAATATCAATTTGCTTATACCTAGTACATGCTTGAATGGAGTAGGAAGAAGTCAGACTTATCCAGTCCTACCCCATGACATCATCTTACCATCATTGGTTTGCAAGCAGTAAATAATTCACTTCTACCCACACACATATTATACTAAAAAAAGAATATAACAGTGTTAACATTCTTACATCACACAAGTGACCACTAGATGGCACCCCAGGACTGTCATTGAGCTGTAGCATTACAATCACTTCACAAAAGGCTTGTTATGGGTATTGTATGTGTACTGATTAAACAGTAGGAGCTAAATAAATATTGAATGTTCCGTATTGCATGCATTTATCATGTTACATGCAGCTCTCATGAGCAGTCACACTGTAGATGTAAAGAAATTGTATAAATGACTGAGAAATATTACATGTCAACATTTTCCTCATGTAACCATATTGTGTGTATTGAATGCTTATAATTGAAATATTTATATTTCTGAATTTTTATACCTATAGAGTACTCTGTTGTGTGTTAAACTGTGTTTGGCAGTTGTATTATTGTTGTATTACTTAACGGTTTTGGTGTTTGTTTTCATTTTTGAGTAACATTTCTTCAATTTAGACATAAAAATGTGAAACAAAGGTTGTATTGACTATGTTTTTAAGAAAATGCTTTATAATTGAATAAATGAAATTGAAATGTTGTACCAATGAGTTGTGACTTGATAAGTGGTTTGGACATTATGTT
>NW_018128049.1:1006372-1007518 GCF_001952655.1 Monopterus albus
CGTCCAAAATATATCTAACCCTTGCCAATATCGATATATTTTTTGCTATTTTGTTCTGAACATACCTGATATGCGATTTCCAGGAGAATTTGTCATCAACTATGACACCTAGAAATTTAATTTCATATACTCGTTCTATATTAGCTCCCCCAATATTCAATTGAAGTTCATTGTCTAATCTGCGATTCCCAAATACCATAAATTTAGTTTTATACAAATTTCAAATACAGATTCAGAGATACTATATTACTGTCGTCTCCAGCTGTGGTAGAAGTATTCAGGACATACACTTACATAAAAGTAACAACACCACCATATAAAAATACTGCATTACCAGTAGAAGTCCTGAGAATTTTACTTAATTATAAGCAGTGGTGAAAGAAGTACTCAGATACTTTATGTAAGTATAAGAAGCAATACCACAGTGTAAAAATGCTCTGTTACAAGTAAAAATCCTGCATTCAAAATGTTACTTAAATAAAAGTCCAAAGTATTAGCATCAAAACATACTTAGAGTAATAAAAGTTAAAGTACTTTTTATGAAGAATGGCACGTTTAACACTATCATATCACTGAATTGTAACTACGGATGCTTTATTGTGTACATCACATTTAATGTTGCAGCTGGTAAAGGAGGTGCTAGTTTTAATTTGAAGTACTTTACATCCTGTTGAGTAGCATGTGAATTTTCCACCAGAGATCAGTAAAGTCTTACAATTATACTGTAATTTTTGTTGATCTGGTTTTGAAAAGTAACTAGTAACTAAAGTTATAAAATCTCTGTAGTGGAGTAAAAAGTAAAGTACTCTATTTGTAGTGAAGTCAAAAGTATGATGTAGCACAAAATGAAAATAGTAAGAAGTACAGAAACCTCAAAATTGTACTTACATGCAGAACCTGAGTAAATGTACTTAGTTACTTTCTACCATTGATTATAATAACAGAAATATTATAAACACATTTTAGGCTACTTAATATATTTTCAAAAAAGCACTTATTATACAGAATGGGCCTTTCACTGTCAGATTACTGTACTATTGTTACTGTTGATGTGCTAACATTTAAACAATAATTAACTCTTGTAAGTAGAGTTTTTTTTAGCTGATTTTTAATGTATTTTTTCTTACATACCCTCAATAATGCAGT
>NW_018128049.1:1007711-1010530 GCF_001952655.1 Monopterus albus
CCAGTCATTAAATTTTTCTATGCTGGCTCCAGGTTCTCTGTAGATACAGCTTATTACAACATTCTTCTTTTTTTCCAAAGCTACTTCAACAGTCACACATTCAAGTAAATTATCTACTACCCTAGACATTTTGTCTACATTCTTATAACAAAAGTTTTTATCTATGTACAAGGCCACACCACCTCCCATCTTATTCTCTCTGTTTGTGCATACCGAGTCATAGCCATCAAGGTCAAAATCCATTCCCCTTACAGTGTTGATCCAAGTTTCAGTAATAGCAATTATATTAAAAGAATGTGTAAGACTACTAAGATAATGTTTTATACTCTGAAAATTTGCGTATAAACTTCTGCTATTAAAGTGAATTAATGATAATTTGTTCTCAGTCTTGACATTGCAGTTAAACTGCTCATCCGTGTAATACTTGCAGTTATTTTCATAGTTCTTAAAAAAGTTTATTTCAGGGTCAAAATCTTCATCCGGTTCATGATAATGAATTTCAGTATTTCCAATAGTGTTCAGTTCCAGCTCCAGTCCCTCAGAATCTATTAACTTCTGTAACAAATCACTTGCATCATTCAGTACATGGGTCATGCTTGTTGTTGTTGGTTTCAACGCTCATCTGCTGTCGCAGATATCGATATACCTGTGTGACTCTTCAAACATGAGAGGGTCCAGCGACCTCTTCATCTCTTTGTCCTGGCATCCTGGGCATCTAACAAGAGTCAATCAGGAACAAGGATGATCCTCCCACAATTAATCCTTGAGAACAGATCAAAATACCTAAGGACAAGACAAAATATAGCATTCGAGAGAGATCAAGAAGTCAAGGACAAGAATATTATTCCCATAATTGATTCCGCAATGGGGGAAATACCCGTATTTCAGCCATGAGGATCTCTGAAAAACTACTCAAAAATACCTAGACAAGACAGCATAAAGTATTCAAGAGAAATCAAGAACAGATTTTACATATGCGCATATTTACAATGAGGTTTCGTTTGGCTACTTAGTGGCAGGCTCAAAATGAACCCTTTTAAGTTTAACACACATGTGGGGGTTGAATTTTCTAAGGCCCATAGCAAACGTGTCTTACTCGCTCCGTGCACATGTCTCTTCGTCTTCCAGCATCATATTCACTTCAGCAAGCCACATAAAAGTCCACTTCCACAACGATTGCAAGAAATGATATCTTGGTGTAATTTAGCTGGTCAAAAACGAACACTGCAAAATTCCAGAAGTTATAACATAAGTAGAAGCAAATATTGTCCAAAAAAAATTAATAATAAACATGTTACCTACGTACGGTAGGAAAACCATGTGCCTCCAAAACCTTTCAGACTCTTTTTCAAAAACAAACTAAGCCGGGAAGAAGCGTGACTCTCTTAAAGCCACAGCACACAATTAAGAACATTACTGAACACTATAGTAATGACCATTATTCCAAAAATCAAGTAATGACTGGTCAATATTAACACTAATCTTTCCATTTTTATATCTTTAACCATTTAAACATACAAACAGTCTAAATTAACTGTCCAATAAATATATACAAATGGAACTGCACAACTAGAATTTCACAATTGTGTTTTTTGGTCTTTACAACACACTTTCACAGTTCACAAAACGATTGTAGCTCCATGCTGGCACCTTGTGGTTTTTAGCAGAATTGCATGAAATAGAATATTAAACATCTTCAGCAACAATATTCAAAATGGATAGTCTAATGTTAAACATATTCCATGTTTTGTCTTCATTTTAAAGTTCTTTAAATATTGTATGACGATTTAAGCCTAAAAGATACAATGAAAACATCAGCCTAACATAAGTAAAGTCCCAAACCTTAAGTGATTTCATGATGTCGACTAAATACCAAGACAGAGTCTAAAAAACTGTCCTTGTATTCCAAGCAGACAGTGTTTGTTTGAGAAGTCTTCTCTCTGTGTTGTGAAGATCGTTGATATGCTGAGCATCAGATCTTGAGAGCTGAAGCCAGACTTCACCACCCTACAGCCTGCCAGTGTGTGACTGTACTGCTCACTGCAGTTCTCTGCATCTCTTAATAGAGTCAGAACTCAAATGCTCACTGCCTAAAGTTTTAAGTACAACTTCAAGTCAGGCTGTGACTGTTTCTAAAAAACTATTGCTTTAATGACTACTGTCTGTCAGTTTAGGTTTATTCTCTCGTACCTTTTCACACCAGTTCTCCTGAAGCAGATAACATTAAAATATTGATGCAATGGGAGTATAATTCTGAAGCTTAGTTTAATAGGTTTATTTGTACATATGGTATATACTGCACCTTTTCATAGAAAGCATCTCAGAGTATTCAAAAGCAGGAAGTTGGGTTCTGACCTAATAAAAGTAATCACAAAATTAGAGAAAAAAACTAATCAAGTGAGCAGCCAGCTGAGAACAAGTGAGTGTATCTCAGCTATATACTGTATAAAAATACCGCCTTGCACTATATGTGGTACAAATTGATACAGTTTTCATGGTTAGCCACTAGATGGCAGTGGTACTTCATCCTAATGCACATTGGTTCAGCCACGAACTCAAAGCTCACTTTGTATTTTGGGTTGTGGTCTAATTGAATGCAGTTAGGACGTTTGATTCTTCTGCTTCAGAAGAGGACAAAAGGGAACCAGATGCTTTAGAGAATATTTTATTAACTAGTTATGTGCCACTGCAGTCTGTCGCTCAGCCAGTCCATTGTGTGAGTGTAAAGAATGTGAATCTTTAAGATAGTGAATTCATTTGACGTTACTTTAAAACTAACAATAAATTCATGGAAACTGCAAGATGACAAAAAATAAGGT
>NW_018128049.1:1010940-1018714 GCF_001952655.1 Monopterus albus
GCAGGACTACTTAGCTTTATTCATTTCAGTTTCTGCAGTTTGAAAGAGTTTATAATCCTTTCAACCCACTGAAAACTCTTAAATGCTATAATTGAAGCACAAGCGTGAAGATCACCAGAAGTGGATTTAAGAGGTTTTCACTTCATAACATATAACAAAACATGTGAGGGTCAGTGGCTTGTGGTGTGGAACCTCAGCACTGCACTGAAAGGCCTCCTGTCAGCAGAGCATGAACCTGATTCACAGATCTGGAGCAGGCAGATCGTGGACTACTTTTTACTGACTTTACACTGAAATGTATTAATCATTTGATGTAAATAGAGTATGTATGACTCCTCAGATGTTTATGTTACAGTAAATTATTAGGTAAAATTCTTGGTAGAGACTCAGATAAAAAAAAATCTTTATTTTTATTATTTTGTGAAACAAATGACCACAGATGTTGCTCTCAGCAAGGGTGAAGTTCACCCTGCTGGAGTCCGAGCCTCCTACACTTCTTCTTCTGTTCCTCCTCCCAAATATTAGCTTTCACACCCCACCCCTCTGTCTGCCCAAGTGGGCCAGAGTGGCATTCTGGCTCCACATGGAACGCTGGGAGTTTTCTGTCAGGGCTGATTATCAGTGGAGCCATCAAAGTGTGTGTGTGTGTGTGTGTGTGTGTGTGTGTGTGTGTGTGTGTGTGTGTGTGTGTGTATGTGTGAGAAAGAGAGAGTATGTTTCTATCTAGCATATACTTGTTACAAAGCAGACTGTAACTGTTGGTATTAACATTGATTATCAGTGGAGCGACCAAAGTGTGTGTGTGTGTGTGTGTGTGTGTGTGTGTGTGTGTGTGTGTGTGTGTGTGTATTTGTGTGAAAGAGAGAGTATGTTTCTATCTAGCATATACTTGTTACAAAGCAGACTGTAACTGTTGGTATTAACATACTTCCCTATATGGAAATAATAAGCCACAGGGAGATGTGTGGTGTTAAATGTACAATGTGTATGTTCTGCACTATAAAGGAACATACTCTACATCGGTTAGGTGTTTTAGGTATTTTGTCTCGCACCTTTCATACAAATTTTATACAGTATGTTACACTTCAACTGTAGAAAATGTTTGCTCTATGTTTGTTGCTTCACTTGTACCACTGATACCATATTTACATCTACATGACATAGTGTAAGAATATGCCTTTAAACTATACTATAGAGTACCATTACAGTATGTAACACCAAAAGCATTGTTATGTAGTGCTACATTTTACAGTGTCTAACATATATTATTTTTCATTGCATTCAGGACTATGCTTTGCCCCTCATTTTAAAAGTTGCCTTCACAGATTTTTTTCCATTAGCACACTGTACCTATTAAAGTTGTTGTGATTAACATGTTAGTAAACAGTTGTCTATTTCCACACTCTCAAGAAAGAGCAACACTTGCATTTATGAGTGGTGATATACAGTACTGCAGCTTTAAGTAACAAATTACAATACATTTTTAATGGACAAAACCTGGTCTTAGGGCAAAAAGACAAATTCCTAAAACAGCTGCTCGTTGTAGTTTGTATTAAAGACATGGAGAGAAACAATGCTTTTTTTAGGGACTATTTTCAGAGTTGGATTAAACACTTTTGGTGCTCTAGTAAGTGTCTGCAGGATGGTGTATGTCGGACTGCATTAAAATAAACTGCTGTGCAACAGCGATGTGTTTTTAATTGTCTTTTGAACAATGATGGAGCTCTATGGAACAGGGGGGAATTAGATAAGGCTTTGATACACACAATGCTTGGTCATTTTGGATTTGTTTCCTGACAAGAAGAAGAATTACTGTAAGAAAAACATTCTGTAATAATGAGAGCCATGCTGCATTGTACTGCTAATCATGTATCAGGATAATCACCTTTATTTGGCCAAGTATGTTACACACAAGGAATTTGTTTCTGGAACAGAACCAAGGCAGCCGTCTGCTGCACCAACTTAACTGATGGCACTAACTATCAGGGGCAGCTTGGAGGTTCAGTGTTTTGCCCAATGACACTTCGACACGTGGACTGCAGGCACCGAGAGTTGAACCTCCGATTGAGAGATGACTGCCCCAACCACTGAACCACAATCGCCCCAGTCATTAGCAGAATATGTGTGGATGTTACACATTAATTTAAAAATAAAACTCAGATCGGATTAGATTCAATCATCCTTTACTACCAAAAAGGATAAATGGGTATTAAACATTAATGAAGACTGAAAAAGTTGTAAGTCCTCTCCTTCCTAGGAACAGCCATAGAACTGAGGGATTAACTAGAATAACTAACTAGCTAGGCAGAGCAGCCATCAGAGTTTTAGGATAGTTGCACTCTGTTTCTAATGCTGTATTAGCCTGCCTTTCTCTCACAAACATATTTTTACTAGGTTCTCTTTTCTAGGTTCCTCCACTGTCTATTAATAGGTGGAGAAGTGACAGAGTGACAGACACCATGGGGTCACTGAGCAGTGATGAAGGCTCCAGCTGGGAGTCACTTCATCGCCTTCCACCCCCCTACTCTGTCTCTCAGCTTGGGGTCTCCGACTCATGCCAAAATCCAGCCTGTGGATCCCCAAGATCCACCAGAACCAATAGGAAAGAATATAGGTAGCTTTAAATAGCTAATTTTCTTTCAACATCTCTGAATAAAGGTCAGATAGCTTAAACTGAAACAATTCCCTGCTATTTTACAATGCTGCAAACATGATCCTGTTCCTTTGGATGGGCAATCCTAAAACTGGAGTCATAATTTCCTGTGTGAAGGCCTCACAGCATGAAGGGAAGAAACATAATGCTGAACACAAGCTACAGTTACCAAAACCAAACGTCTTATATACCTCGAAGAGATCTTTTGAATTGTGCAAACAGCATGGCATCATTTTAAACCATCCACATAGTGGCAAAGCAAATAATTATACTGTGAATGTGCTTTCCTGCAGTATCTGACTTAAGAAATATTTTTGGAATGGCATATCTAACTTTTGTTTTGACATGATATGGAAAGGTATCATTTAGAGTGAAGCCCTCTTCTCCTTTAGCCCCTCTGAGCTTGTATTGGAAATGGAAGTCGATGGACTTTTCCAGTGATATCTACTTGTTAAGTGGTTTCCGTGCCCAAACTTTGGTTCGTTCTCTTCCTCTCCATATGCCACGGTGTTGTGTTTGCCATTGTTTCAATAGAACTGAATCAAAAATCACAGTTGAGGTGTCATTTTACTGCTTTTCTTGCAATGAGAAGGGGAAAAAATGGCTACAGTTGATTAGATAAGTCACAGTATTCTTAAATTAATACAAATAAAACTTCTAAAAGTGTTTTGCTGCCTTGTAATATAGCAAGTTAGCATGAAGTTAAGGTAAACACTATACACTGACACATTTTACACTGATGAAAGTAACAGTAAAAGCTGGGAACTATTAAAAACAAGTTAGACATATTTTGCGTGATATTAGAATAAATTTAGTTTAATAAAGATTGGTTACTATGCCACCAGGTGGAATGGCATATTTGAATCAAAAGAGTGTAGGTTTTAGTTTTTTATTCTCACTGATGCCTCACTAAAAACAAGATGTTACTGTGTAAAGGGTGACAGGGTCCACCATTTGGGTCTGGGGGAGTTTGGACCCGGAAGTGAAATGTTACATCACACTTAACAAGTGGATTCCTTACATTATGAACCTTCAGTCCAATTTCTTGACTTCGCATTCATTCCACGTATTTACTTTGTAAATGTATCACACATGATGTCATGCAAGTAACAAAATATAGATGAAAGCACTCAAGTTTGTTAGTAGCTTAAATTCTAGCCTACAAGCCTGCCTAAACTCTGTCAACAGAGGCAAAGACACAAATGCAGATTGTGCCAGCTCCTGACCTAACTCTAAATAAACTAACACTTCTCCTCTATGGCCTCCCTACATCACCTTAATATACCTCAGATGGCAAACATTTGTTTCTCATTTAACTTAAACTGATTTTTTCCTCTTTCTATCCCCCAGCTTTCCTTCCCAGTGCTCATTTTTCCACAAAATCTTCAAACCCAGCATTACAAAGCCTTGGTTCTCTATTCATCCAGGCATGTTGTACTCCATTGACCCTTGACCGCAGTAAAAGCTGGAATTCAAAGCAAAGATAATGAGGACAAACAGCAAAGCCACTCAGTGTGTACGTGTGTGCTCACAGACTCTCAGCACAGATCTCAATGTATTTTGTCCTGGACACAGTGGTCAATGTTTGAGCTGTTTGCTTCATAGCTTCAAGACAAGAGACAAAGTCACGGAGCTAAAAACAGCCCTGCAGTGACACCTCTGTCACTCCACTGCCACACACTGGTTGTGTGTGTATGTGTATGTATGTACTGTATGTGTTTGTGCTGTGACTGTAGGCTCACAGATAACCTCTTGAGAAAACAAGGTTTTATGAAGTTAGTAGCCTACTAGACAATAGGCTAACCTTCAGTGAACACAGTCCAGCTGCGGAGACATCAGTTGTCAGTGAGGGGAACACAACAGGAGGAACACAGTGGAAGACAAAGAGAGGTCATCTTGCTCTAATGAGGCTCTTTTCCACCAGTAGATCCAGAAGTAACAAAAGAAAGAAACAAATAGCTGTATAATGTTCAAAACCCAAAAGTGTGCAAGGTTTTAAATTCCATGGACCTTTCCAAGAAGGATGGTAAAGGAAGTTCTAGAAACACATTGTTGTTTATCTATTTTTTATTTTTGCTTTCTCCTAATGTTGCTGTTTTTCAGTCAGCTTCTCTTAGACTTTTAGAGACTAGTTTTTTACCATTTGCCTAATCAGCAGTCTTCATTAAAACACACTCTAATGCAAGTTTTCCTTGGATTTTCCTGACAAAACTAAATTAGGACCAGCTTTCTCTGGTTGAAGAGAGGTTACAAGCTTATGTGAAAGATTATGAATTCTGGGAAAAGGTCCTGTAATGGAAACAGAGAAAAGATGGATTGCCCTGGAAAGGGAAGCTTCTTTTTGGTTGTAAATGCTTTTTTTTTAAATAATTAGGAGTAAAATTTCATATAAGAATTTAGAATTACACAGTTTGCTTCTAGCCAATACATTGTGTGAATATCTTAAAAATTGCCAATTTCTATTGCCAAAAAAGCATAAAAAGCAAGTAGCCACAGTGCCCTACTTTGACGATTTTAGTTGTTGTAGGGAAGGAAATTGCATATGCGAAACTTAGACCTTACTAATTCAAACCCCAATCCTAAGCGTAACCTGATTTAAACCTGAAAATGTCATGGTTTTCATATGTTCAGTGTTTTGTTTTCAGATGAAAGCTGAGTCCCCTGTTTATATATGAACATAGGGGAAAATGAGTAATGTGAAGGGATTCCTCACTCGTTTTGTTGACATTTAATTTTAAAACGTTTGAAATTTCACACAGCTTGTATTTTGGGTAATATTTATATAAATCCCTAAATCATAATTGTTATGCATTTTTAATGTTTTTCCCCACATGTTTGATTATCTAATTAAACAAATTAAAAACTGAAATTTAGAATTTATTATTGGAATTACCGGTATTATGGTCTTATGGTACAGCCTGTTAAAATCAGTGTGAATAGCAGATTCTCTGCAGCAATCAGCAAGTAGTAAACAATAAAAGGAAACAGTGGATTAAAGTAGAATTTAACTCTTTTTGAAAACAGTATAGATCAGTTAAACACAACTGACCTAACACATCTGATGAAGAAATCAATTTTGTAAAATTTCATATAGACAATAAGGAGAGGAGAGTAAAGAATAAGTAGAAATACTATAGAGAATACTTAGATTAGAAAGCTACTGTATATACAGTGGAATACATAAAGTCAGTGTACATACATAATTTTTTTGTGTACATTAGTGTAATGTATGTTTAAAAACTGGTTTAAATCCAAATGCCATTTCCTAAGAAAAGGAAGAGCTTATGCCATCAGCTAAGCACTCAGTTGTAAAGGACTCATCTGCATGTATGCACACATACACATCTGCACATGTAAAACCAAACACCTGAGAGTCTGCAAATACAGGTCATAGTTCATCATAATCTCCTTGGACTGGGCTTCCTTCCTCTCCCTTTGAGTCCACTGGGGAGAGAGGTGATGCCCTGGCCCCCAGTGTGTTTGAAGTAATTCCCTGGAAATAAAAACAATATGGTAGAGCCGATTTGCAGCAAGTGGAACAAGAGTGGTCGGACTGAGACATCACCATCAGGGCCTCTCAGTTCCAGTCCTCCTTATCTCTCATACTTACCAGGACAAGGACAGGATAGCTTAGGATACATCTGAAACAAATATCCACAGCTTGGAATGAGCTTGGCTGCCTGACCTGGTGTACAGTTGTTTGTGTCCATACAAGAACACGGATCATTATTTCCAGTCAAACTAAAATTTCAATTCTACTGTATTCACTATTTGTCTGATACTACAACTGCTGTGCACATTTTTTCATTTTACTGAGATGGTAAGAGTATTTTTGGACACATTTGTGGAAACAGAACCTGAGCTTCAAGCCATTGTGCAGCCTTGTTCATTGCAGCAGGTAACTGGCTTTGGGGTGCAGTATTACTACGAGATGAGTGGCCGTTTCTGTAGTGTGCTGCTGACTGGAGCACCGCAAAAGTGATTGATTATGACTGTAGCACAGTGCATTTGCCAAAGAAAAACATAATTACAAGAATTTATCTAGTAATTATGACAATTATGATTAAATGCCTCATAATTATAAAAAAGACATCTCATAATTATGAAAATAGCTTTTTTTGTTTGATAATGTTATCTGCCATCATGGTCACCCTTTACTGTAAGTCCCTGTGCTAAGCGTTATAATCAGAAACAGAATCAGCTTTATTGGCCCGGTGTGCTGAACCCATGAATTTGACTCTGGTACAGTGGCTCTCATGGGTTAAGAGTGATTACTATATAAAGATGTAGTAACTGGTTTGTAACAAATTGTAATGTATTTGTAAGTGGACAAACTGTAAGTATTCATCACCATGAACATCATAGTTTTTTGTTATTTCCTTGGTTTGAGACAATGGGAGATATTAATATCACTGAGTAATGTGTGGTATTAAAATTAGTAGCTATCACCTTGAAGAAACAACCAGATTACACTGGCAGGCTTGCCAATGTAATTCACACATACAGTAAATAAGTGCAAAAAGTTGCTAAAACTAAAAACAGGTAAAAACACTACACAGTCTGCAGGATGAGAGTGAGTACTTTCATATTAATATGGTATTTGAGAGACAATCAAGAACAAGAATGATCCTCCCAAAATTAATCCCTGAGAACAAATTAAAAATACCTTAGAACAAGACAAGATATAGTATTCGAGAGAGATCAAGAAATCAGGGACAAGAATATTACTCCCATAATTAATCCCACAATGAGGGAAATACCTGTATTTCAGCCATAAGGATATGGTTACTAAAAACTACTAAAAAAATACCTAAAACAAGACAATATAAAGTATTCGACAGAAATTGAGAACAAGATTTTACATATGTGCATATTTACCCCAGGATTTGAGTATTGCACCTCAGTCGACTATTACATAGTCCCTCATAATTTCACCTAGCTTATCACTGCAGTGATATATTGCACAGTCTGATAGCTGTGGGGAGGAATGACCAACGGTAACGCTCCTTCTTGCTTTGGGGATGTAACATTCATTCATCCATTCATTCATTTTCTACCGCTTAGTCCCTGAACGGGGTCACGGGTGGGGCCGGAGCCAATCCCGGCCGGCAATCGGGCGAA
>NW_018128049.1:1018771-1024599 GCF_001952655.1 Monopterus albus
ATGGGTGGAATACCTGTATTTCAGCCATGAGGATCTCTGAAAAACTACTCAAAAATACCTAGAAACAAGACAATATAAAGTATTTTAGAGAAATCAAGGACAAGATTTTACATATGTACATATTTACAATGCATTTTACCCCCAGGGTTTGAGTATTGCACCACTGTGTGGTGCAGGGGATGAGGGGTTATGCATGATGGATGTTAGTTTTACCAGCATCCTTCTGTCCGCCACCTCCTCGATGGAATCCAGAGAGCAGTCCAGGACAGAACCAGCTCTCTTAAGTTTCTCTGTCCCTGTCCATGCTACCTCCTGCCCAACCCACAACAGTGTGAAAAACTGCAGATGCCACCACAGAATCATAAAATATCTGAAGGAGCGCCCCTGCACACGCCAAAGACCTCAGTCTCCTCAACAAGTGGAGGTGGCTCTGGCCCTACTTTGTTGGGTTTTCCTTTAATAGTGTGATAGTCTAGACCTGATTATGTAAAGTGCCCTTAGGCAATTGTTGTATGTACATTTAATAGAAGGTTTTGGGGGTCTGCCGATTCCCGGGAGCAGTGCAGCCCTCAAAAGCCTTTTTTCCCCAAACCACAGTCCACGAGCATTACAACATTCATTTTCCATTCATCCTTTCCTGAGGGCTGGGAATGCAACATTACATTCACTAGCAGGGGCTAGTGAATGTAATGTTGCATAACTATTGGTTCTGCTGGGCTTCTCTGTGACCTTATGAGCGAGTGGAAGTTTTTTGTAGACAGAAAGCACAGGAGAGGGGCAAGCTTGTTATTGTTGGCTCCTGTCCACTGTTAACACTTACTCACAAACATCAGGAGCTCTTGGCACAATCTGCTAATTCTGTTGGCTGGCTTAATGCACTTGCCACTGGAAAAATGAAGTTAAGAGAGTTCACTGTGCAGATAAGCCTAAGTGTATTTTCACATGCACAGGCATCCATACACATGTAAAGAAATCTTCATATATGACCACATTTCTCTATCCTGTGAGCAGATCTACATAAAGCCTTCTTCAGACAGATACAATGGAAACTCCCTGAGACCTAGACCTTCCCATCTGGTGGCTGATATCCTTGATCCTCACTTTATGGTAAGTAAACACATCTGTCCTACAATACATACTGTAGGATATGGTCTACATGTGCATGGCCATGTTTCCCCCTTATAACCCCATTTCCAGCTGATTCTTATATTTATACATTTAAAATTACCACACCTCGCAATCAGGTTTTTAAACTACATTTCAGGACCTGTCACACTGAAAGCCAGATGGCAAGAGTCTTGCTCCGACATTTGTCAGACTCTTAGATGATGCATTTGTCTACATGAGTCATGAATTATTAATGAGATAGGCTGAGGATTTATTTTACACTGTTTTGTTTTCTTTTGTATCTTTATTATTTCACAACACAACACATAATAACTGGCATAACATTTACTGCTGAAGGTTATTATTTTTTTAAATTCTGTGTCTATTTCAGACAGTCAGGACTGACAGCTGATACATTCATGGCATCCTTTTTGTGCAGCAAATAGGGCAGTTTCATTACCTCACTAAATTCTAAATCTTGTGTTGAAGTCACCTTGAAAATCAGTGAACAAAAAGATGCGTTGATTCCTTTCTGATTTTCTGCTGCCATTTATCACAATTGAAAAGCCTGACATCAGTTTTTGAGGGCTTTGATATTTTCATCACTTTTCACTGGGCTTTTCTTTTTTGTAACCTTTTAACAGATATACTGTCACCTGAATTATGTTTTTATTAGAACATGGCGCCCATCGAGGCAGATGTGTTTGCCCATTCCACTCTCGAATGCCGGCTTTTTCTTTGTCAGGTTTGCTCAGCACCACCTGCCTCTCTTTGTCTTTTTTGCTGGCTCCTGTTTCCTCTCCTCTCTCTCTCTTGCCAGGTGCTGGTTGAGAGCATCTTGACCAGGTGCATCACTGTCTGGTATGGCAGAACTACTGCTATAGACCGCAAGTGCCTGCAGAGAGTGGTAAAGACTGTGGAGAAGATCACCAGGACTCCACTGCCCTCTCTGCAGAGCATCTACCACCACAGAGTCTGCAGGACAACTGCCTCCATCCTCAAAGACCCCACCCACCCCCAGCATGGACTGTTCACACCACTACCCTCAGGCTGGAGGTCTAGATGTGTCAAATGCAGGATCTCTAGACTGAACAACTTGACTGCCATCAGACGTCTAAACAGCTGACAGGAGTCTATAATCAGGAAGTATTTCATGTAATGCCACCTGTACTGTTTACATTCCCAGTTTGCACATGCATAATTGCACATTCATTGCCAACTGTTGCACATATTATTCTTATTATACTTTTATTATTCCTTTTCACTGCTGTTTTTTATGTTTTGATATTGTGTGTGTGTGTGTATATACTACTATTTATTTACTATTTTAGACTTATATTTTCAGCATTCATTGTGGACAGCAAAGTAAGAATTTCATTGTTCAGGGAAAAGTGTTTCCTTACTGTACATATGTCAATAAAAGCCTTGAATCCTTATCAATATAATAGAGGAACATTTTGGTCACAAAATGTTCATACTGAGTGCATTTAGTGACGGCAAAATTTGTTGTAACAACTAAGACACACTGTTATGGTTATATTTAGACACTCACATCACTTGGTTAATTAGAAATGTACAGTCAATAAGTTTTCAGATCTTTTCAATATATCCACTTTTTTTTTTTTTTTTCAGACTCATCTAAAAATGGATTCAGTTTTATTTTTCCTCATCAATCTACACACAGTTACTCCACACTAATAAAATGAAAACAGGTTTTGGAGTGTTTTGTAAATTTGCTTTAAAAAATAAAAGACTGAAATATCCCATTTACATAAGTATTCAGAAACTTTGTTATGGCACTTGCAGGTGAGCTCTAGTGCATCCTACTCATACCAATAGGTGTTGAGATGCTTGATTAGAGTCCACTTGTGCCTAATTTAATGCACTGGATATAATTAGGAAACACACACCTGTCTATATTAAGTCTCATAGTTGATGGTATATGTGAAAACCAAGCTATGAGGTTGAATGCGCCAAAGAGCACAGTAGCCTTCATCATTCTCAAATGGAAGCAATCTGGAACCACTAACAGTCTTCCTAGATCTGGCTGCCTAGCCAAGCAGAGTAATTGAGGATGAAGGGCCTTGTATCTGTATGTATTTGTATGTTTAACCTGTTCATTTGAAGAAACTAACTTACCCTATAAAGCCATTTGTATCATATTTGCTATGCGTGTTTTGGTTTCATGAGCTGCTGTTATTATGTATAGTTTGTAACATGAATTTGGATTCCGAAACACTGAGTAGAGATCACCTCTGGCTGCATTGAGACACACCAACACTGTTTGACCATGTTAATATCTATAGCCACATACTGAAGACTAGTTTATTTATCTTATTTAAAAATAATCAATGTAAATGATTACATATATTTCATGATACCCAATAAATTATTCCAGTGAATTCCAGCAGATCAGTTGTGGATTTAATTTTCAGTTGCTGTGACCATTAAAATACATGTGTGTTCCTGATCTTGTGCTTCCTGGCCTATGCCCTTGTGAGAAAAATTGCAAATACATCTGCGACAGTGATAAGAGCTGGTCTGTGCAAGTGTTATCATTATCGCTATTTCAGGTCAAAACGAGCACCAAAATTGAACTGTGCTGCCTAATTAGCATACACAACTGTGCTTCTCTTCCCACCCCAGTGCATTCATTCATGGTAGGAAAATACCAAACACACCTATATGCAAAAACGTAGACATGCGCCCGAGGAACATTGTATAATGACTGTGTTTGCAGAAATATAGCACTGAAATATAGACAAAGTGTAAAAATGCGCATCAGGTGCATGCATTATGTGCATCAAGAATGAGTGATACGTGAGCTGACACACAGGCAGTGTAAACAGCTGGACTGATTAAAAGAGGAGCATAGTGACTGCACAAGATGCATCTCAAATACACGGCTGAAACATTTTTGGTGTTGACACAGATGCAAAAGAGAGAAATGTGAATGTAGTTCGGAGAATTGAGATGTGCCTATCGCTGTTCATTTAGCTCGTTGCTGTGAGCATAACTGTGGAGAACTCATGAGTGAAAACATTTTTATCAACACAGGTGTTTTCTCATGTGGATGAAACTGTCAAGAATAATGTTCAGGCAGGCTTAAAAGAATCTACCTGAAATTTTTAAAATGAGACACAGAAATGTTTTTTAAATTTAAATAACTTCTTTGATTCAAACCTTCAGTGAAATAGTAGCATTTTAACAGCAGAACATCAACACAAATTGGGCATAACAGAGTGCCAAACAGCATTCAAAAGACAGGCATATAAGTAATTAGGAATAGTCATTACTTGAATGATATTGTAAGAAACAAGCTGGTGAGAGGGTTGAATAGAAATCTGGTCGAGATAAAGTCATGATAGGACATTCTGAAAGCTGAGATGCTGCGACTCTAAGACTGAAACCATCTGTAACCTGACCTTGGCTTGGCCTTTCTACTGCACACTTAATCCTGAGCTTCTTGTGTACCTCCACCAGAGACTGCAGATAGATCATTTTGTTCCTACTGAGAAATTTGGCAGTCTCAAATTCCATTTAATCCTGGACTGAATCAGGCCTTGAATGGGTTTTTCCAGGTCCTCTGACAGCTACCAGCTGACATTTATTAGCAACACACAGTAATTACCCTGTACCAGGATAGCATTAGTACTGTAACTGAGAGAAACCGGCTTCTTATCTTGAACTGTGCAAAATCTCTCCCTCTGTTAGCCCCTTGAACTGTAAATTCCTTCAAAATATTTGCTTCCAGAAGTCTTGACATCTGTCAAGGCCTTCACTTCAGAGCCAAAGGCACAGATGTAGTTTTGTTCAAAGCGTTGGTTTCAGGTCCTGCCTTCATTCGCTTGAGTTCACTCTGGCCAGAGTTTGGCAGGGTGGGAAATAAATAAGCTAACTTCTGAAAAGTGGCTCAGGAGTAAACATATCCCGACCACACTAATGGTCTAATTCACACCCTGATTTGTGTCTGAATGAGAGGTAGCAGTGTTCAGGATAAGCACTGGTTACTGGAAGCTCACACACACACAGTATACACTTGATCAGGAAGTGACAGATAACTAAGTGCTATAAATCTGATGAAACCTGTGAGAGAACTTTGGGTGTGTTGTGAAATCAGACATCTGGTCCTATGGTCTCTATCCTCTCCATCCACACAGCACAACAGGCCACTATTTACTGCCCCTCTAACAGCCATAAAATACGCATGCCTGAGTTTGTCTCCTGTCTATGTACTGTCTGTGGGTAATCATCCCTTTCCTTCCCTGCCTTTTCTCCAGAGCTAAAGTTCAACAGGTTTTATCAGTGGGCAAAATGGGAGAAGTCCCGTATGCCTCATTTTCTCTCTTTAATCACTTCTCTTAGGTTTTTTTCTCCTCTCTCTGGTTTGCTCTCTTCTCATCTGTTCCCAGAGAATTTTCTGACACAGCTATCCTAAAGTGCTTCTCAGGTCCTGTGAACACAACAGTATTTAGAGACAGAGGATTCAGAGGATGACAGCACCAGTATATCAATGAGAAATGTGCAGACGTTTATGATGAGCAGGCTTTCAACTGACTAAAATTATATGTTGTCATACATTTAAGTGAAAAAATATCACCAACAATTCTGTGCTGTCAAGTTAACCCTATAACCCTGGCGCCTGTTTTGGGGATTTAAACTAAGATATATTTCAAGTATGTATGCTCCTGTGATCTCCTTAACCACTAGCCTACCAGGGA
>NW_018128049.1:1024880-1053359 GCF_001952655.1 Monopterus albus
GAAGAAGAGAGGTCAGTGGATGCTGAGACACATAGTGCACAGAGGTCGCCAACTTTCTGCAGAATCAATAGCTACAGAACACCAAACTTCATGTGGCCTTCAGATTAGCTCAAGAACAGTGTGTAGAGAGCTTCATGAAATGGGGTTTCATGGTCGAGCAGCTGCATCCAAGCCTTACATCACCAAGTGCAATGTAAAGCGTCAGATGCAATGGTGTAAAGCACGCTGCCACTGGACTCTAGAGCAGTGGAGACGTATTCTCTGGAGTGACGAATCACGCTTCTCTGTCTGGCAATCCCTTGGACAAGTCTGGGTTTGGCAGTTGCCAGGAGAACGGAACTTGTCTGACTGCATTGTGCCAAGTGTACAGTTTGGTGGAGGAGGGATTATGATGTGGGGTTGTTCTTCAGGAGCTGGGCTTGGCCCCTTAGTTCCAGTGAAAGGAACTCTTAATGCCTCAGCATACCAAGACATTTTGGACAATTTCATGCTCCCAACTTTGTGGGAACAGTCTGGGGATGGTCCCTTCCTGTTCCAACATGACTGCACACCAGTGCACAAAGCAAGGACCATGTCAGGGACCAAGCAGTAAAGCAAAAGACACAAGTTTTAAAGTTCAAAATATTGGGCTTTTTGTTAACCCAAAAGTAAGGAAAAAAATACAAACATTAACATCAAATAATTGGGCCCTAAAAGAGGTCAACAAAAGATAAGGAAACTCAAAATACAGCAAACTGAACTGTCTGATACCTCAACAAAAACCAACTGACCTAAGAAGTGACACAACAGGTAGCGATTGCCCTATGACACCCGAGGCTCCGACACAACCATGTCAGGGACCAAGCAGTAAAGCAAAAGACACAAGTTTTAAAGTTCAAAATATTGGGCTTTTTGTTAACCCAAAAGTAAGGAAAAAAATACAAACATTAACATCAAATAATTGGGCCCTAAAAGAGGTCAACAAAAGATAAGGAAACTCAAAATACAGCAAACTGAACTGTCTGATACCTCAACAAAAACCAACTGACCTAAGAAGTGACACAACAGGTAGCGATTGCCCTATGACACCCGAGGCTCCGACACATGCGTGGTAGCTCATAAAGCAATTGTTTCGAACCAATGTGCCGAGGCATGTTTCGGTCACGTGACTAGTGAGGTTTGAATCACTTGAGTGACATCCGAAGCAGATGGGTTCGTCAGATGTCATACAAATCAGCTGTTTGGTTCAGTTTGTCATGTGAATCACTTTGGATCGAGTGTGTTCAGAGATAGGATATCCCTATTTAGTGGTGTTCATTTGAATCTGTCTTTGCAAAGCAGGTTGGTTTGTTGCTGTTGTTGCCGTTAGTTGTTTTGGGAGTTAGTAGTGTTGTAGCAGATTGTATATTTAGTGGAGAATCACTCTAGATAGAGAGATAAATCAATAGATAACTAGATAGTAAGATAGAGAGAAATAGATAAAGTAGTTACATATGGGTTCGTCAGATGTCATACAAATCAGCTGTTTGGTTCAGTTTGTCATGTGAATCACTTTGGATCGAGTGTGTTCAGAGATAGGATATCCCTATTTAGTGGTGTTCATTTGAATCTGTCTTTGCAAAGCAGGTTGGTTTGTTGCTGTTGTTGCCGTTAGTTGTTTTGGGAGTTAGTAGTGTTGTAGCAGATTGTATATTTAGTGGAGAATCACTCTAGATAGAGAGATAAATCAATAGATAACTAGATAGTAAGATAGAGAGAAATAGATAAAGTAGTTACATAGTTAGATAACACTAGTACATAGTTACATAGATAGTCCTAAATAACGTTAGATATAGATAAGAAATATATAGATATAGATATATTGCATATATAGTTACCCAAACCTCTATGAATTATCCAAGCATTTCCTGTGTACCCCAGCCTCATCTGTGCCGGGCGAACGGGTTTTTTCCAAGGCTGGGGAAATAGTCTCTAAAAGGAGAAACCGCTTGTGTCCAAAAACTGTGGATATACTATTATTTCTCAATAAAAACTCATAAACAGTTACACAAGCACACCCACTGCCCTGTTCTTCAAGCACACCCTCTTTACCCACATACCATATGCCGAAGTCCATAATATAATCTTTATTTGCACCAGTCACGTGGGAAAATGACATCTGTCTGAATTTGTAAACCGCATCTCATGAATGTAGCAGCATCATTTAAATATTTTCATAACACAAAATATAAGTGAGGAGCATATAGGGCTACACTCAGACGTGCCACATAAGAATCATTGTCCTTCAACATGTGTCCCTGTTTATTTTACATTTTATTATGTCAGCTTGAAACCATACAACCGTGTAGCGTAGTCGAACAGGAATGTACATTGCAAATCAAATCCCAAACCATGAACCAATAAGCGACACATCTTGACTGCACCTCAATTTCTTGACCACTAGATGTCCTACTGGAGCACTGTGTCATTGAAGCCTCGAGTAATGAACCATTTGTGTGAATACTGTGTTGAAGCTTCAACAAAGCCTCATCGGCCATCGTTACACATAGGGGAACATATATATTGGCTGGCCAAACCAATAGCACACACAAGGGGTGGACCAAAGACACTACCAAAATAATCAGCTAATAAACACTAAACAGACAGTCTGCTCTCAACTAAATATTTCCTTTAAATGTGAAAAAATTTACATAACTTGACAAATAAAGTTCTAACATAAACTACCACCAAATAAACAATAAATTTCTCCCAAATTCCCCCCTTCCTTGTATTGGGCACTTGGTGCAGTCCAGGCCTAGTGGGAGGTATTTAAACCTGCTGCTTCCTCGGTCTAATCTTTTGGCTGAACTGCCCCCCATTCATGGACCCTGAAACACAGTGACTCAAAAGAAAATGTACACATTTTAACAATACAAAATTAATCAAACGTGCATGCTCATTGATCAGTTGTGTATGTATAATATCAAAAGATATTTATCTACAACTTAACCTACACACATAACGAAATTACCCACCCAAGTCCATTGCCGGTGGTGGTTTAGGCCCTCACATGGTGAAGGCCAGGACTGAGGCCTTCACAGTCTATAAAGACATGGATGCGTGAGTTTGGTGTGGAAGAACTTGACTGGCCTGAGTCCTGACCTGAACCCAATAGAAAACCTTTGGGATGAATTAGAGCGGAGACTGCAATCCAGGCCTTCTCGTCCAGCATCAGTGTCTGACCTCACAAATGCGCTACTGGAAGAATGGTCAAAAATTCCCATTAACGCACTCCTAAACCTTGTGGACAGCCTTCCCAGAAGAGTTGAAGCTGTTATAGCTGCAAAGGGTGGGTCAACATCATATTAAACCCTATGGATTAAGAATCGGTTGTTGATCAAGTTCATTTGCATTTAAGGCAGACGAGCGAATACATTTAGCAATATAGTGTATATATACATATACAATATATATAAAAACTGATTTCAGAGGTGTTCTTTTAGTCCTGGCTGAAGGCATCATGTTTTCAGGTTGTCCATCCATCTGTCTATATGATTCTTGTGACCACAACATCTCAGTAACTTGTTGAGGGAAGTTTGTCAAATTTGATACAAATGTCCACTTGGACTCAAGGATGAACTGATTAGAATTTGGTGGTCAAAGGTCAAAGGCCAAGGTCACTGACCTCACAACTCTCCCATTCATGTGAATTTAACTGGTTGCAGGAGGCATGGAACCATGAAGCAATGAAGTAATTCTAGTTGAATCATGATTGTGTTACATCTTCAGTGTATGATTCACTGAGGCAGGATATCGCTATATAACTGCACCATTACATCACATGGGGATTTTCTATCCACATGTTGCAAAATTTCAGCCTTTGTAAATGTTGGGATGTGCACTAGAATGTAAAATAAAATTCTGTGGGTTTCAGGGGGTCATAGGTGTCAATCCTCCAGCCACCCCCACTCAGCCCCAACACCTGATATTTCACACATTTGAGTCAAAACGCGTTTCAATCTGCAAAATGGAATTAAAACCTAAGTTGCAAAAAACCTTGTGGACATGTTCTGAGCCCATGTTGATCACCCTCAACACAAAGACTGCAGTCATCGCCTTTATCTGAACACACAGCCATGACGCTGCTAATGCTGCTCTTTGTTTTTGTGCTTGTGAGTAGATCTCTTGATTGACTCTCACCACTGTGTTTTCATTTTATCTCACAGCAGGAAGTAAAGCAAATGCTTCAAGCCCTGCCCCTGCTTGTGTTCACACAATGCTTTGTTTACAGACCAAACAGATGCCAGTCCAGGTATGATTATCTTTAACCTAAACCCACGTCCTCCCCGCTGCAGACTTTGAAGTCAACAACAGAGGTGTGGCTTCACTGACACTGTGGTTCTCTCCTTTGTGACCCCAGTGGTGGATGTCACCTCTGTTGTATTGATTTGTAAAAGGGCCTGGAGGTTGATGTAGTGCGTTCGTTGTAACAGGGCTGTTGTAGGGGCTGGTCATGTTGTTTTAGGGATGAGCACTGTTGCACATCACACATACCTGACAAAGTGTGAAAGCTCTTCCCTAAACTCGAGCCTTGAACTGAACTACAGAGCCACTTTAGATCTGCAGATTCTGGTGTCTTGAAATCATTGAGCAGTTTAGTTAAATGTAATTGTACCAAAGAAATTATGCCTAAAACAAATTAAGGCACATATTATCACATACAATACAACATGCCTCACTATTCTTGCGTTAATAACTTACAATATATGGAAAATTTTCATAATAAGGGTACAAACGATAATCTTAAGTGATGCATATACATATAATGCATGAATACTGATCATAAAATGTATGGCATGAAAAATCCATCATAAATTCTTGTTCTTCACCATGAGCAAAACCAAATCTTTACTGGCAAAGGCTGAAACATATTTTTCTACATATCACATTTTAATGAATGCTTTTAAAATGTGCTTCACAGTAAATTTTCTCTCCAAACAACAAATGTTTGTAAGAAACTGAAGTCCCAATAATTCTGGGTTTTATAGGTTTGAATGGTAAAAATTCACAAAGCTTGTAACTGAGTCAAAGAGCTATAGTTAATGCCAAGGCTAAATTGGCAATGAAATATGGTTCCAGCAGTGTAATGGAGAACACATTCAAGTGCAAAGAAGTAAACTCTAAAACAGATGTTTAATGCACCCCTGGTATCAGAGAAACAATAACCTTTGTCTCATTTATATAGTTTGCAATGAGTTTTACATCCCTCCTTTCGCACAGATTGAATTACTCACACTCACTACTGGGCAAGTGAAAAGACACATTCTTAACTGTTGGCTCAGATCACTGGCCTGCAGCAGCTCTCTTCTCTGCACAGGTCCAGAAAGTCTGGGAGTTAAGCCTATTCCCCTAAAGTGATCATGTATCTGTGGTTATATATCTACAGTATATATGTGGCAGTAATGTCTGTAGAGATTCACCTGCATCTTAGAAAAGGTCATTGGTGCAAGCCTGCCCTCCATGGAGGACCTGTACACCTCATGGGTCAAAAGTAGGGCGGAGAAGATCACTGCAGACCCCTCACACCCTGGACACAATCTGTTTGAACTCCTCCCCTCTGGACAGTGTTACAGGTCACTGTACGCCAAGACAGCAGGCACAGAGACAGTTTCTTCCCCCGGGCTGTCACTCTGATGAACACTTGAATGGTAAATGGACTGTATTTTATATAGCGCTTTCCTCACAGTGTGTTGCACTGACCAAAGCACTTCACAGACGATCATACACCATTCACCCATTCACACACCAATGACGACAGGCTGCCACACATCGGCACTAGTCAAGCCACCAGGAGCAGTTCGGGGTTCAGTGTCTTGCTCAGGGACACTTAGGCATGCAGGGAGACCAGGAGTCAAACCACCAACTTGCTGGTCAGGAGACGACTGCCCTACCTCATGAGCCACAGTGAATGGACAACAACCCTCAGTGCAAGACCCGTAAATATAAATTGTACAGATTATACAGATCCATACAGGTCTCTGTTTTTAAGTACTCTATTTTTATTCCTATTTATGTCATTTCAATGAGCATTCCTTTGTCTGTCTGCATTGTTTACGGCCTGTGTATACTTCTTATTTTGCATTGTTTTCACTGTTTGTTGCTTGTAAATTGTTATTTTGCCTTATGCTGGTTTACTGTTTACTTACCCCTTGCATGGGAATATGCACATGTACATTGAGAGCCGATGTACCAGAGTCAAATGCCTCGTGTGTCTGACACACCTGGCCAATAAAGCAGAATCTGAGATTCTGAGATATTGACTTGAAGTCAAGGTGGCAACAGGTTAAATAGATATACATCAGCAAAGTAACTAAAGGACAACTGAAATTTTGCAATACTTTGATGTCATTTGTATACAACAAGGCTAAATGCACAGTATCTTCAACTCACAGATTTCAGAAAAGGATGAGTTCTTGCTGTTTGACAGCTGGATATGGTAATAAAAACTGAGCCAGGAAATATTTTCACTCATGTTTCCTTCAAGTCCTGATTCAAAATCTTTGAGTCAGGAATTCAGCCTCCATTTTAGATCCAAATCCCTGAGCATGGAAAGCCAATAGCTCATTAGCAACCAAGCAAATTAGGAAACAGATGCACTGCAGCAGCTTGACTGTCAAGTGTGTTCAGACTAAATGCAAAGCAAGTCTTCAACACATGATGATCGCATGTAAAGTACTGAAAGACATATGAGGACACAAACTTAGCAGCAGTGATGCAAACTGAGACAATGACACAGCACAAGTAGAATTGTTTTAAATAGTAAAACACTGAGGGAAAATATGGTTAACTGGAGCTCTTCTGAGATGAGTCAAAGGCTAAGCTTTCACAAAGACACACATGCAATTAGCATGTGCATTGCTAATCAACGTCTGTACAGTCAGTGTATTGGTTGTTTGGGGCAAATAAATACAATACACAGACAGCTGAGCGGTCTGATTTGCATTACTAACGCATGTTGAATTGTCACTTTGGGGTCTGTGTGAGCAGACAGTCTTCAAACTGACAGGCTACTCACTCAAAAACACAGCTCCCTCATGAAAGCTATTTTTCCCAGTTCTCTTAAGCAGGAACTCAGAGAGACGAGGCGGTCCAAGTGGATAGAAAAAACTGTGCTGGTTTATTCAAAGGATCACAGGCAAAATTAACATTACACGTCCAGGTATCTTCCACCTCCAATACTGCGCGCAGGCAGATGAAGAATGAAAGACCCCGAACCCAACAGGCCTGTACATTATATCTGGTTTGGGCTAACCCCATTCTACACAGGCACGTCAAACCGTGACGTCACCTGATATGCCAGCTTTACAGCTGACCGTAGCAGTAGTCAAAACATGGAGAAAATCAATGTGTGTGAGTGTTGATTATGTGGTGTGTATCTAAGGACATACAGGACATTCAGGGACATGTCCGGACATTAAGCCTAGGAAGATATTATGATTAAGATTACGGCTAAACATATCATAATAATAATAATAATGATCATCCTGCCTGCTGACAATCAAACTTTTCTATCTAGTTATCCTTGCCCATGTACACCCTGCTAAAATCTCATGAGAATGACTAAGCGTTTAAACTAGACATCCTGTCTCCACTAAACATTTCTAATACAACAAGTATCTAACCAATATCTATTTGACTAAAAAAATACCTAACACTCATTTATTTCCATTGCTGCAGAGGACCCTAGCTCAACACAGTCCAACAGCATCTATTAGATATATGTATACATGCGTTTCTAGTAGAAGACTTTGTTGTACTTGTTATGTGCACTCTTTAGCTTTGTGGTAATCTGAGTTTTTCACTGGTTAAAGCAGTGGTCAAGAGTGATTGGCTATGTCCACAAAGGTTAACATAACTTGGTCAAAGTTCAACAAATTGAACTTATCATAAACCCTCGCTTTGTGCTACACTCCACTGACATCAATGTAGAGCCTGGACAGTGTACCACATATACAACAATGGCAAGGCTTTTCTGTGATAGTGTGATTATGCTTTTAGGGTTATTGTAACAATAGACATGATGGTCACTTTCATATGTTAACTCAAGAAAGCTAAAATAAATGGAAACCAATGAGCTGTGTGGATGGACAAACTGACAAGAGCTGAAAAACATTATCCTTTAGTGCAAGTGCTTATGTTAACGTACATGTGATTTGCTGTAAATGGATTAAAGCATGTACACACACTGAGGGAAGTTAATATGGGGAAATGGCTTTTACCTGACGTCAACTCATCACTGCACTTAATGAAACATTGACTTCATTCATTACATACCTTCTCCCACCCAGTGTATTGGCCCAGGGCAGGGATGCTGCATGAAACCTGATGCTGAACAGAGGAGCCGCTGGGTTATGGACCTGCTAATATGCAGATATTTTTTATTCAGTTTATTCAGCTGGAACAGCTGGAATATGACCTGTGCAAACACAGATATCCATTACTCCAATCTTCATCCACATCACCAATCCAACTAAATAAGATACAGACTCTTAGCAGTTAGCTGGCCATTGCCACCGGATGGCAGCTTCTTATTGAAGTAAAGAGGCTGAGTGTTAATTAAAAGCTGTGTATTTTAATTCCTGGCACTGACAAGAAGATGGATCCCAGCTGTTAGCTGGCCAATAGAGGAAGGCAGGTAACATATTGTATCTATGATACTAAAACACTGCCAGACAGAAAGGAACCTGAAACTGTGTGGGTTTATTTCAAATTAGTTTCATCCGTTTATTCCTCAAGGTTACATTTCTTCATGCTCTGTAATGCAGGTTATTAAGATTTCTCATTGTTCTTTGTCACTGGGATAGTATACATGTGACCATGATGCACTTAGTTTGATATGAACTTCTGTCCTGGAAAGTAAAGATAAATAAGCAGACATACATTTGATACAGATGTTTGTATGACAGCATGTTTTGTGAGATTACATCCTGGAGATTTGAATTTCTTCCTGTGGGTGTCAGGTGATTGGCGGGTGGCTGAGCACCGACATGACGACACAAATCCATTCATTTAATCTCCTACAGACCTCTCATGTTGCACAGAGCATGGTATGGCCTTGGTTGTGGTTAACCTGAAAAGCAGAGTTTTGTCCAGTGCTGCTGAACTTTACTGTAGTTGGCACCCTGTGGAACTGGAATCTGTAAAGTCACACTGTAACCAGGTATGCCTGTATCTGTACATGTACTGCCTACATGTGAGAGAAGGAAATAATATGTGTATTACTCATATTTTATTATGTTTTTGTGTGTTTTTGTATTTAATGTAGTGTGTGGTAATCAGAGACAACTTATTGATAGCCAAGAGTGAATTCCCATGTCTTGTCATGTCAGTGATGAGGCAGGCTGGCAGATGGGCAGCCAGAAAGAAAGAAAACAAGCCAACCTAACAAAGATTTCTGTGACTTTGTGAACAGACAAGTAAACGTCCTGTAAAGACCATTCTCTCTATCAAAGCTTGTTATATTCATTTCTTTCAAACAAGCTCTTGGACTCCGTCAAAACCTTGATAACCTTCAACAGGATGAAGTTCTTAAAACAACACACTGTCAGTGTCTGAAACCAACACAGTTGTGCAATAGACCCCAGAACAGCAAGAGGGAAGGAGGGAGGAGGAAGAAACTTCAAAGGCTCGAAATGTTTACTGAGAGTCTCTGTTTCCCCTCCAGTGTTGACTATCACATAAATACACACTTACACAAGCACAAGAAGACAGCAGGAAGGGTTAGGGGTAATCTATCAGCTTAGGTGTGACAACTTCCTGTAGTGGCTTGTCACACATTGTTTTTCATTCATTTATTCTCAAATAAAACATAAAGGTGTATAAAAATAAATTGCAATTATTCTCATGTTCCTGTTATTTTAGCCCAAATCTGTCACTCAACACACACACCTATATCAATCAGTGCAATTTCCCTCCATCAACAGTGTCTCACTTTTCACCTTTCCTTTCACGCCCTGGTCTTTCAGAGCTTCTCTCATAGAAAACTTGAGTTTGATGGAATGCAACAACCGGAGGAAAGGAAAATGTTTCAACACAAGTCTCCTCTTCAACAGAACAACTGAGTACAAGCAAGCACTAATACTAAAGGGGATGAGGATGAGTGTAAATCAACACTGTAACCTTATTAGGTTACATTGATCCCAGGATGCTTCACACACTGGAGATGACAGAGTGCCGATAATAGTTTCAATTGCTGGAAAACACTGGTGCATGGTATCAGGCCACACTAACCAACTCATTCAGAGAAAAATACAATGAACAAAACATGCATGAAGCTCTATTTGGAAAGCGCATAAAGTCATTGATGCTGATGTTAATAAAATAAAAGATTATTTCTGATGTCAGGCTACAGCCTGCCGTAATGTACTAGAAAATCATGTAATCGTTAACTACAGACACAACTTTTATTAAAATGTTGGGAAATGCATTAATTTGCTATCATGCTGACATTTAGATGAGATTGATCTACTTTTATTTTAGCAAGTTAAGCATATTAGCTTCGCTTAGCGTTTAGTCTAGGAGCAAGGTCTGTCACCTACCAGCACCTCTACAGCTAGCTGAGCACCCCTTATCTATATAAATGTGTGTATTACAACATTTATAATAGAAGCTGAAACCTTTCTGATATTAACAGATTGATATTAGTCTACAAACAAAGGGTAACGGTGTCTCAGTTGGCAGGGTAGGTCATCCAGTAACCACAATGCAGGTGGTCAAGACATTTTGGTCAGTGTTCACTCCATCAAAGGGCTGTTCCAGTGAGAAGACCTCCACAATGCACCTGGTAATGGCTGGCTGTGCACAAAACTGCGCTGTCTGTGGTCACCAAAATTGTAAAACATTGTTGGACAGGCCCCAATGCCTTGCGTCTGGCATTTAGACACAAGTTTAGCACTGCGTTCTGTTTCTGGAAAATAGAGGCCTGTGTGTTTTATCTCTCAAGTCAGGAATGTTTTAAAGTATCTGCATAATTAAAAAATAGAACCTGCAAGTTTCATTTTTGCTCACACACTCCTACATCCAAAATGACATAATCAAAAGGATGGTAAAGCCCAATCATGCATTCATTAGCTAGAACACCTATCCTACAAAGCAAGGCCATAGGTTTGGTCTCAACATTAGTAAGGACAATCCCCACCCCCCACCCCGAATTAGAGTCTCACGTGAGGCACTGAAGATGCACCTGTTCCCTCATCAGGTGTATAACTCCTCATTCTGCTAATATTTCTGCCAGATCATTTCTGAACATGAACATTAAGCATATAGACTATTAATTGTTCAATAGTTCATTTGATTTTATTTGCTGTTTAAGCAGTTTGACAAGAATCAACTAATCTCAGAGCATCCCAAAAGAGTAGCAGCTACATACAGGGCCAGGGATTAGCTGAAAATAAAAATACTTAAACACTGATTTTCATTGTCCTTCCAACATCAGTGTTATTTCATTTCTGAACAGTCTACATATAACAGTCTACTTTTGTAAAAAATATAAAAACACTTCACCAGTCTTTGTTGTCTATGTCTTCCAAACATATTTTCATCAAAAGTTATGTCCTATCTTAAACCAGTGTTATCCAAGCATCAGTTGATCTAGGAGGCTATGAGCTGTGCCAAAAATCTTCATGGTACCAAAGAAACTCTATGGTAATATTGCAGTTCACTTTTTCTGTGCTCATGCAGGATGAAGATGATACACAGGACAAATGGCAATTTAAATTAGCAACCACCATGTCATCCTTCCTTCTGGTTATGACTGCACACCCCCACAGTGTCAATACTCCCTGGCCTCTTTGAGTTCCATTTGAAACACTTGTTCAAGGGGGTTGTCTGCGCACTCTAGCCCGTTATTGGGTGGCCTTACCGAGTGAAACCGACTCCAGTCCCCTTTGCACAGGATCCAAGGCAATACGTCCACCTTGTAATGCAACTCCGGTGAAAACTCTGTACTAATTAAATTAGGTGCTCCTGCTCCTTTTCCACGTGTTATCAGTCTCATCTGATCATCGTAGCAGCAATGCTGCGCTGCCAATGTTGTGCTGTCATATGATAGCATTGAGCGAATGCAGAATCTGGCTGATGGTTTGTAGATGTCCAGACGTTCTTTGGGTCCACTCACATCCCTCCAGCGGTAAGTCTTGCGAAGTTTGCTGTCCTGGATGTTGACGGAACTGTAAACAGCCTCAGAGGGATAGGAGCAGGGACAGCTGGGGAGCTCCGTGAGCACTTGGTGCAGGTACTTCTGGAGGAAGTCATTCTTGCAGCTTAGCCACTTCTCACAGCTGTCTACATCTGTGTTGAAGGGGTGGGGGTTTGGAAGATTAGAAAAAGTAGGTATTTATAACAGAAAGTCTTAACAGTGTTCAGTTAGTTTTCTGCAGTGAAATGAGTTTTGGTTAATCCTACACAAACATCTAAAATGTAGCGCCCAGGTATATTTACATTTATATATACAGTACATGCAGCCAGTTATGCAATGCAAAGGTATCATGCAGTATTTCAATTTAGAATAGTTTAATATGGCCCTGCCTAGTTTAGCTTCTGAGTTATTTTTTGCAGCTCAATAGTTTCGGGAAGTATGTGGTCAAAAAGGGTGCTCAAGCAAATGCATAGGTTGCAACTAGATGTTCACTAAAAGGACTGTGATGGCTTGTGAACACCTGCACTTAAAGGATGGGAGTAGATAACATACACTAAAGGAACACCAGAAATTGATACTGTTGTACCCGGTACTTTTTACCATACTGACTCTGAGAGACAAGGCAGTCCAAGTAACTACAAAACAGTGCTTATTCCATGAACACAGGCAAAAATTAACATTACACGCTCAGGCATCTTGCACCTCCAAACTGCACGCAGGTAGCTGGAAGATGAAAACCCCTGAACCCAACAGGCCTGTACATTATATCTCTTCGGTTGGGCTAGCCCCATACTACACAGAAACGTCAACCGAGACGTCTCTGTTGCCAGCTTTGCAGCTGGTCATAGCAGTAGTCAAAACATGAAGCAAATCAATGTGTGTGTGTGTCTGTTGATTAAGTGGTGTGTAGCTAAAAACATTCTCACACGACTTCTAGTAACATGTCATGACTTAAACATAAGAACATATTATGGCTAAGGCTACAGTTATACACGTCATAATAATAATAATATTAAACACCCTGTCTGCTGACAGTCATCAACTCTTCTCTCTAGTTATCCTTGACCAGATGTACCCTGTAGAAACTCATAAGCATGCCTAAGCATTAACAGTCTAACTAGACATCCTATCTCCACTAAACATTTCTAATACATAAAGTATCTAACCAATATCTATCTGACTAAAAATACCTAACAATACAAAGACACCTTTATTTTGATGAGTAGAAAAACATTATATACATGTATCAGCACATCTTTGTCTTGGGCTTCATTCTACACCTTAAACAACTTTAAATTTAATGACTAGGAAAAGAGAGGGTAATAAGCAGAAACAATAAGCTTGAAAACATTTCATTTGTCCTCATTCGGGACCAAAGCCATGGTCACTCTCCTCAGTGAAAGCAGCTGCTAAAATGTGAACAGGCAGGGAAGAGCCTTGTTAGAAATGTGTGCCTTCAGGTTGGATAACTATCAGGAAATGGAGCCCAGTGTTAGTTCATACAGAGCACTGAGGTTAAACTTGCATAAGCTGACTGGCATCAGCTGTTACATTCGTGCTTCACCAGCTGTTTGACTTCCAGCTGACTCGTAACATTCAATCCAATAGTCATGCAAGTGCACTACAGCCAATATAACCTGACACTTCACACTATCACTCTGCTGATACAGCCATACCAAGAGTTCAATGTTTATAGCTTAAAGAAAGACAGGAGAAACAAGCAAAACCCATTCAATTCTGGCTGGATTGAGAAACTCACAGTCCAGATGAGTGCCCCAGAAAGAAAGAGAAGTCAAATTAAAAGATATGAACTTTCTGTAGTAGATGTAATGTTGAGAGGTAAAACGTCTGACACTGTATCATGTTCTCTGTTTCTGCAGTATCCTTTGTTATGTTTGCAGAATGAAAAGAACTATCATATTCTCTGGCCAGAGCTTAGCTGCAGGAGAGCAATAAAAGGTAAAGTAAAAAGCAATACAAACATTTATGAGAGGCTGTCTCAGCTTTTCATTATGTCTTTGACAGACTCAGTGAAGCAGATCCTGGCATGCTGTGAAGGGAGATTTCTAATATCAAAACCAGGCTCTCACAGTGTGAGTGACTGAGTATGTACCCCATCACCAAATGGAACACAGTGTTTCATATAGTGTATGGTTCAATACCAATACAAAACATGGAGTACAGCCTGTTGACTACTATGTGGATGCATGGATTAATATTTTATTCTACAAAATACATAAGTACACACACTCTATACATACTTATGTCCAGGGAGTCGGTGCTATTTGTCATCTGCATGGGTGTCAGCTCAGTCACTGCAATCACCATGTCTATGTGACAAAGGGACAAAGAAGGGACCAACTTGTCTTAAGGTGGTTTAATGAACATACATTCAAACATATTGGCATTTTACAGACATGGTAATAGACAAAATAGGAAAACTAAGTATAGAACTGTGTGTGTGGTTTAGTTACACTAATATGGGGTACTTGGGCTGTTATTGTGAGCCATTCAGTCCTTTATAAATGAAGTGAAAGTTGTATGTATATTCTCAGCAGAAGGTCAAGCACATTCCTGGTGGGTGTGGGTCTCCACCAGGGTTGCCTCTTGTCTCCAATATGGTTTGTGATTTTCATGGACAGGATCTCAAGATGCAGCCTGGGGGAGAGGTGTATCTGGTTTGGGGACATCAGAATTTCGTCTCTGCTTTTTGCAGCTGATGGAGCTCTGTTGGCTTTATCAGACGGTGGCCCCCAACTTGCACTGTGGCAGTTTTCAGCTGAGTGTGATGCAGCTGGGATGACAATCAACACCTCCAAGTATGAGGCCATGCTCCATTGTTGAAAAATGGCAATATCTTGGGGTCTTGCTCAGGAGTGAGGGTAAAATGGAGCTTGAGATGGACAGGCAGTCTGGGGCAGTGCCACCAGAAATACACGTATTGTACTGAACCACTGGTGACGAGGGAGCAGAGCTAGAAGGTAAAGCTCTCAATTTACCAGTCAATCAATATTCCAACCCTCACCTATGATTACGAGCTTTGGGTTGTGACTACAAGAATGAGACTGCGAATACAAGCAGCCAAATGGGTTCCCTCCATAGTGTGGCTGGATATCAGAGATAGGGTGTGGACTAGAGCTCAAAACTCGGAGAGAGCTATTGCTCCTTTATGTCAAAAGGACCCAGTTGAGGTGCTTTGGGCATCTGATTAGGATGCCTCCTGGGCACCTTCCATTGGAGGTCTTCCAGGTATGTTCAGCTAGTAGGAGGATCCATGGTAGACCCAGAATACACTAGAGACATTATATATCTCGCCTAGGCTGGGAAGACCTTGGGGTACCCCACAAGATCTTGGAAGGCACTGCTGAGGAGAAAGAGGTGTCTGGGCAGCCCTGCTGGACCTGCCTCTATAGAGATCTTTGTGAAAGCCAGATGAGTGGACTGTAAACAAAGCAGAGCCTACATGATGTTCTTGTGCATGCACACTTTACTCTTGCTTGTTTCAGAAGCTCTAAAATGTTCTCTTTGTTTGTAGCTTTGGGGTAACATTTTTAACAAATATGCAGTTCTGGTGTTTTGTAATATATAATTATGTCACCCAGCGCAGTGGTGTGTTTGACTGATGCAGTTTTAATTCTTTTTGAACAACAGGCCTTTGGCGCAGTTGAATAAACTAATCCAGGTTGGAAACAAATAGACTTTGACCATGAGTAGAGGCAAATCATTGTTTTAGTCTCTATATGAGGACTGTTGAAAATAGTTTGCTTTATTAGTTTGCTTTATTTGTTCCCAGTGTGGTTTATTTTGATTTTATTTGCTTTGTTTTAATGTATCCAAGGCTGACAAGGGTGATACAGGAAGAGGTGAGAAGGCTGACAGTGAGATGACCCCAGCAGTCTTAAAGCAGGCAAGAGAAAGAAAAAAACTTATCAGTCTATTGCTTGGACGGCTGCCCAGACAGAGCAAGGGCTGTTGAAAATACTGTTAATATAGAGAATGGCTGGCCATATTCTTAAAGATTAAGGTAAGTCTCCAGGAAATTAATGTAAGTCAGTGTAATGCCCCCTGAAGTGATGGAAACACAAAGTGTGCATTTGTGCACCAAGGGTGCAACAATTTTCCAGGATTTCGTTTTGCCTGCCAGTCAGTTCTAGTAGGGCTACACTTGTAATTAGTAATCTGTTTTATGCATAAACTACAAATTCTTCAGCCTTTGATGTTGTTGAGGCTGTCTTTAAATATAATAAAATCAATATGGCTTAAATAATGCTAATCAAAACTAACAAATGCTGGCTTTGTACTTACATCGTTGCTCTTCCCCTTTAAAAATGAAAATAAAAAACCAAACTAACTGTTCTTACAGACTGCACATCATTCAGTAACTTGGCAGCTCAATTAAAACTCTGAGGCAAAGTTTTATTCTACTTTTTCTATTAAAAAAACCTTCCCTAAAATGTGGTTAACAGCTTTTAAACATGTCAGAAATTTGCAGTCTTGCCACAATACAGAGTATCTGCTTCATACCAGCACAGCCCTCCAGGTCACATGTACGTGACTCAGTCGCAGTGCACGCGTAGCCACAGGAACGGGTGCGTTTCTGTGTCCCGTGTCCACAGGTGACACTGCAAGGAGCCCAGCTGCTCCACTTCTCCTCGTACTCTGCAAAGCATGGGAAAAAAAGATGGGCGACAGGGAGACAGCACAGAGGGGAGAATAGCAAACCTATGGAGTAACATATTAAGAGCGGGCTTTGAAGTTAGCCTTTTGAATACCTCACCCAGCTGGTGTATGTGTGTTATGTAATTAAGGAGTGGGTGAAAAGAGCCGGGTAAGGACAGTGTGAGACCTCTGAGACATGCTCCCCTGTATTTAAACAATGCTTGCAGGAGGGGAGAGAGAGGGGAGAACTTCAAAAGACCAAAGGGGTGGAGGGGGACAGCAGGAGTGAATGTTTTCTAGCAGTAAGAATAATGAGAACTGTTTGCAGAACTTTGCACTCAGCTTTTCAGAAGAGTACAGAATTTTAAAGGTAGCAAAGGTATTTTTGCAATGAAAATAAAATAAACTAATACAATTAAAATGAAACCCTTCTATCACTGAAGCTACTGTAAGCTTTCATTCCGGTTCTGACCTGATCTCTGCAGATCTCTCCATGCCAGCGTATTTAGCCCAGACACAAAGATCTGGTACTACTCCCCTCAAAGCCTGTTTTCCCACAGAAGTTAATGATGGACTGCCACCAAATGAATATTGCATACTTTTGGTCCTAGTCATAATTGCTAATGATCCGGAAGGAAAATAAGGCCAGCTGGTGTTTGTGTATGATAGTGAAAAGAGTCTGTCTGAGTGTGAGCACATGAAACTGTGTGCTTATGTTGGACAGTGGGATGCACACCAACACAAACAGTCTAAAGGACTGTGAAAAGCCTCACAGAGTGTCTGGCTTCACAACAGACAACATACTTAACTCCCGTACTGTAGTTCATCTCTTCAGTAGGCAGTGGGCTGAGGCCACATGTCAGCTTTAGTTTTAGAAAATAATGATTGCCATTGAAGGGGGATCCAGATTTTTAAAGTTCATAAGATTGTTTTATTTTTCATCAGATTCTGTTTATTGCCACTCAAAATTCTTGCAGATTTTTTCCCCAAATCATAGTGTAAATTTTGTCAAATTCACAGGCAAACAGTGCAGCTTACTATATCAGTTGGACACTAAGATACTGACGGAGGGATGATATTAACCCATTAGATTTACAGTAGCTATATTGAGCACAGCTGTTTGCCGCACATCTAAGGTAGCAGCAGTAGCAGCTTGGCCTTGCTAACCATTAATGTTATTGGAAAATGCTTGTTTGTTTGTTTGCACAGCATTGTGTTCAAAGGTATGGCAACATTTTAAAGGTAGCATTAGTTCTTACAAATAATGCTTGTTAGCTAGCATCATGCACCCTGCAGGTGACGTGAAGTCACAGTGGCATGCATCTATTTCTCATTACCTAGTTTTCTCAAATTTAAATTATTAATTTAACATTATTCACCTTACATGGAGTAGAAACAGCCTGTATTACTGCTAACTCTGTTGTTGGTCTCCACTAACTCCTGAAGGAAATACTATATCTGACTCTTAGCTGCTAAATGTTCCACTTGTTAACCGGCTAGTCTTCAGCTATGCCTGTCTGCTGTTGAGCGTGTACAGTGGGTTTATCAGAATGAAAATATCAGCTTGCTGCTAAATAAGAACAGTGAGAATGAACCAAAAAATATTGTTGTGGACCATAAAATAAAATCAATGAGTTGAAAGATGTTAAAGTGGTCTGTAGACTCTTGGGCTGGTAACGAATATTCCAAATTCTGGACAATAACCCTCAGTGCAATACCTGTAAATATAAATTGTACCGATTGTACTCTATTTTATTCCTATTTATCTCATTTCATAATGAGCATTCCTTTGTCTGTCCGCATTGTTTACTGCCTGTTTATACTGTTTATTTTGCATTGTTTGTTGCTTGTTAATACTGCTTATTGTGTCATACTAGCCTTATGTTTGTTTTACTGTTTACTTGCCACTTGCATGGGGATATGTACATGCACATTGAGAGCCGACGTACCAGAGTCAAATTCCTCGTGTGTTCGACACACCTGGCCAATAAAGCAGATTCTGATTCTAAAATTTGATTATATAATTGAATACTAAAAAGAAACAGACATTCAATTGTGAAAATTAATATTTGATTGTTAACAAAAGCGACCGCGGCTGACTGCCTTGCAAATTCTCACATGGGCCTGGGCTGCTACACTGAATGCACTGCACGACAGACAGGAATCACACACATTGTTACATGTAATGATGGCAGAGTTCACAACCCAGCATAGCTACAGAGAGTGATTTGCACTCCAAACAGCCTAACAAGCCTGGTTTGGAGATACCTTGGATTTTGGTCAGTAGGTGGCAAAATTGTGGAACCACGAGATAATGTAAGCTAGAGTTAGCCTACCATTCCACCACTAGCAACGTGATAGAACATTTCAGAAATACACACACAGATGAGCATGGTCTGGTGTCCGGCACGCCAGCCAAGCAGCCACTCATATTTTACACTGCCCACCATAAGCTTGCTGTCTGCAGCACAACAAATACAAGGTGTGTCAGAAAAGTTCCAGGACTGGGGTCACAAAAATTTATTACAAAAAAATGTATAGAAACTGCAAGTTTTCCCCTTTGAAGTAATCCCCTCGAGGCTAATGCACATTTCCATCCTGGTCCACTCCTCCATGCACTCCTGGAAGGATTCTCCCAGGATTCTCTGCAGCTCCATCATCACAGCCCTCTTGATGGCTTCCATGTCTGAAAAATGGGTCTCCTTGATGGCATCCTTGAGCTTGGGGAAAACCACAGAACCAGGTCGGGTGAGTAGGGAGGTTGCTTCAGCACAGAGATGTTCTTCTTGGCCAGGAACTGCTGGATGCTCAGGGCATTGTGAGCTGGCGTGTTGTCCTAATGAAACAGCCATGACTTGTCCTGCCACAAATCTCACCTCTTCTCACACACTGAACAAAGCAAATGCCGCGGGATTTCTGAGTTTTCTCCAGCCGACCGAAAACTTCAGGTTGATTCGTTGGTCTGTGCTCATTGCTTGACAATCTGAACTTAAGGAGCAGTTAACAAGAGCATCTGAAAAAGCACACAACGGCTGCAGAGAGCTGAGATTGCAGTTATACACACCCTGGATATTATGTCACATGATGACACAACCCGCTAATCCCTCCTCCACTCATAGCTCACACAGCACACTCAGTCCTGGAACTTTTCTGATGCATGATGAGTCCGATCAGTATAGATGAGAGTTCATGTCAAAGAAAATAGTCTCCCATGTCTATCGCAGCACAGCTTGCTAGGAGCATTGAATGTCAGTTTTAAATAACATAAACTCATTATTTTATTTGTTTATTTTTTAATGTGTCTGTATGTTGATCTTTAAAAAGATGTGTTAAAATAAATACATATTTAGTTTATCCTCCTATGAACAAGTAATTCAAACTTTGTGTAATGTTAGTGCTTTGTTTCTTCACTGTCAGCCTCGTCACTTGACACTGTACTGCTGCAATGTTTCTGGAGAGCCAGGACTCGTTAATCTCATAATCTATAAGGATAAGGATAATCACCTTTATTGGCCAAGTATGTTAAACACAAGGAATTTGTTTCCAGTACAAAACCGAGGCAGCCATCTGCAGCATCAACTCAGCCAATGGCTCTAACCATCGGGGGCGTTCAGTGTCTTGCCCAAGGACACTTCGACGTGGACTGCAGGCACCAAGATTCAAACCTTCAACTTTCCAGTTGGGAAACAACTGCTCTATCCACCGCTCCACTGTCGCCTCCCCTCCCATCTGTATTGTTTAAGACAATATGTTGCATACTGTCCAGCCTAATATTGTGTGAATATACAGTATTGTGTGTAACGTGGCTCTGTTTTGGTTTTAAGAGCACATTCCTACCATAGCTATCCTTGGTATCCCGGTCTTTGTTCCAGTGTTCTCCCCAGTCTGCACCTACTCCACTGAGGACAGGTTCCTCCACATCATAGTTATAGTCCTCAGACTGTTCCTCCAATCTTAGTCTTCCCAACCTGTTCTCCGCCTGCTCAGGATACTCCCAGAACAACGGCCAGAACAGTTTCTTGTGGTTGTTGGCCCACTCTGAGGATGACAGAGACCAGTCATTACGTTGTCCTTCCTTGGCCAGATCCATCTCCACCTCTGTCTCAGTCTGGGTGTTGTCGACCACCTCGATGGTCACCTGCAAAAAGCATACTCAATGAACTGTTTGTACAGTATCCTATATAGATGAAAAAAATAACGCAAATGATTTTTGGACAATGTCATATAGGCCTATAATAACTCAATAACTTGCTTCAGTGGCTTAAAGTTAAATGCAACAACCTGCCAACAGCAACATTATTTAGCACAACTGTTTCTCTCATTTTATCAATTAGTTGCCATAAAAGACCCAACTCACATTGTCAAACAGGCTCACTCAGTTATACTAGAAAATAATCAGTGCATAAACAAAAGTATAAAAAAATGTGGTGATTCTATCACTCTCATTCTTTTCTATGCCAGAGGCACATGACTTTTGAGAAACTGTTAACAAAAGCCCTTTTTCTACCCCGTGGTACTTAGCTGTAGCTACAGTACTCGTATTCTCAGTGCTTGTAATAGAATCAGATTTTGCAGAAGGGGGATGATAAATTCCAATAACCAGCAGCCTATCACAATTATCACTTTTTCCTAAAGAGACATTTATGGGTAAAAAGTCAGAAGCTTTTGCTGTAGACACAGAATTAACAAGAGTAACAGGAAAACATTTTTTGACAAAAATTGCCACACCTCCCCCTCTAGTATACCTGCCACAGCAAAATACATTGAATTCTTCAATTGCAATGGAATTATCATCTATCTTATCAGTCAGCCACATCTCTGAAAGCACAACAATATCAGAATTTGTTTGTTGAACCCACACTTTGTTATAGTCCATCTTTGATTGTAGGTTGCATACATTCATATGTATAACACCAAGGCCCTTACATTGAGTAAAGCTATGCATGTCCAATTCAATGTTCTCATCTAACAGCAAGTGAACCACTTTTCTGATCCCATCCTGTCTATTAGATCATAGCCACCAGGCCAGACCTTGATTACATTAAAAACTCAGACCTGCAATCAGGTTGATGGCTCAAACATTTAAACTCACTCACTATGACAGGAATTTTAAAAACAGGCTCATCATAGCAAAGGTTCAGACTTGTCAAACATCAACTTCCCCATGACTTCATTATGGGCTGTTTTAATAACAAAAGAAGAACATGTTTAACTTTACTGCATCAGTGTTTCCCATACACTGACTTATTTGAGGAACAATATCAACATTGACCGTCACATATTGATTTAAAATATGCAAGTTAAATTCTGTTACAATGTAGCGCCATGTATACTGCATGTGTTTGCTCAGTCCCTCTATGCAACACTCTATTTCTCTCTCTCACACACACACAAACACATAACAACCATGACAACAGACCATCTGTGAACAGCTCCTACTCTCTCTGTTTGTTTTCATAACACAATGATGTCAATCACTGAGATCCAGCTCTTCAAATATGTTATTAGAGATATAGTAAGGCTAGCTAAGCTAATGTTAGAATGCAGCCGTTGTCGAGGTCAGCACACTGTATATAGCATGGTTGTATATGAACTGCTCTGCAAGTGCATACAGTTAATGCTAGGTCATACATTCTGATACTGAATGATTGCCCCCTCAGACCAGATATCAAAAAACACATGTGGGAAAGCTGATCAGAATCAGCTTTATTGGCCAGGTGTGTCAGACACACAAGGAATTTGACTCTGGTACATCAGCTCTCAATGCAAATGCTCTTATACTTGTATAGCGCTTTTCTATGCATTGCAGCACATTCAAAGCGCTTTCACACTACTTCCACATTCGCACTCACACATTCACACACCAGTGTTCACCAGGAGCAACTGGGGGTTCAGTGTCTTGCTGAAGGACACTTTGACACGTTGACTGGACAAGCTGGGAATCAAACCGCTAATCCTCTAATTAGGAAACGACCCACTCTACCTCCTGAGTCACAGCCGCCCCCGTGCATGTACATATCCCCATGCAAGGGGCAAGTAAACAGTAAACCAACATAAGGCTAGTATAACAAAATAAGCAGTATTAACAAGCAACAAACTGTGCAAACAGTGCAAAATAAACAGGCAGTAAAAAGACCAGTGTGATTAGCGATCCAGTTTATCCATTTTGAATATTTAATGGTGCTGCTGAAGCAGCAAGAGAGGGTCAGGGAGAGATGGCTGAAGAGAGCAATGAAGGAGGAGGGCAGCAGCCAACATGGTGCTGCTGTGGGAGAGCTAGTGTTCCAACTACCTACTACTGCTGCCGCAAGAAGGATTAGACTCTGTGGAAACACTGCTGTATTATATAGGCCTCTGTCACCATATATTTTACCCTCTTCAACAGTTATTAGAAAGAAGCAGCAATTACTAGTATGAACAAATGAAGAACAAATGACTAGTGTCATCACATGTAAACATCCGAGTTCATCGGTTGCAAGATTGGCACATAGTAACTATGGATTTCCAAAGGAGGTGATACCAAAAATATTACCAGGTTGCAGTTACTATCCCCAAAATTTGACTGATGGAAAAGCAAATAAGTCAACTAGACTCGAGTCAAGTTGAGCCAATACCGGGCAGTGGAATAGGGGGTTATATCGAAAAGTCTGACCTTAATCTAATTAACATCACTTGCATTAATTAATAATTGTTAATATTACTACTCCTATCATCTGTCAAATTTCTACAGCATGGGGAGTTGTTCGTTCAAAATGACCACATTATTATAGGTTATTTGCAGCTAAAACTAAAACCCACTAAAACTCATTGGGTTTGTTCTCTTTTGTTTTCTATGTGTAAAGTTTATTTGACAGAGAAATCCCAAAGAGTTTATCAGCACAAGTTCTGCATTATTTCCAGTTAATTTTTTGTATGGTAAAACTGTTTACTATGACATTATTTTTGTGAAGCCTGTGAGTCTGTGAAAAAGCCACAGTGGCAACAGTAAACAGTCTAGCCAAGATAGCAGCAGTAGTATCTGATTGCTTGGTCTGATTAGAATTATATCAGTAGTGAGTGTTCCTGTTTGATTACAACCTTTTCCAGAGAAGAGAGAAGATGCTCTACTGACCATTTAATAGCAAAGATGTGAAGTTAGTATTAGATTAGGTAAAGCTGCATCAATTGATTCCTGACCACTGAGGAGCTTATCAGCTTGGTGATTATGGAATGTCTGCATTCTAAATATCTCACTAGATTAAAGGTATAACTTAAATAACAAGTGGTGATATACAACAGTGTTGACATGTCAGTACAAGCTCTCAGACACGATGAAGGGAGTGATGTCACTGCTGCAGTCTGTTTATTTGAAGATCAGATTAAAAGATTTCTCTCCTTTTATGAAAGAAGGCTATTGTGCAGCAGAGGAAGGGACTGAGAGAAATGGATAAAACCCGGAACCTTCTTGCTGTGAGGCAACAGCACTAACCACCGTGACACCCAGAATTTGGAGTCACACTAATATTAAATAGTCTGAAAGTCATTTGAGAAATTGATAATTCACTAATGGTGATTTGCTTCAGTATGCAGCTCAGTAACTTTTGAAGATGGTAAATGGTCTTTCATAGTGCTTTTCTAGACATTGATGTGCACTTAAAGCACTTTACATCGTTTACACCAACATATGCACACACCAGTGACATCACCAGGAGCAACTAGAGGTTCAACATGTGGACAGGAGAAGCTGGGAACCACCGACCCTATGGTTAGGGAACAACATGCTCTACCTCCTGAGCCACAGGCATCCCAAGATGCATCAAATTTGTTGACCCTCTACTGAATCAGCTACAATCAGCAACAACAACAAACTTGAAAACTGATTCAGTTCAAGCGATTAATCATACATTTTCACTTTTATTCTGTGTGTTTTTTCTTGTGAGACTGATAAACTTAGGCATAATTCAGCATGTTTATCTGTGCTCAGTCTTATAGCGAGATGCGATAGTCAGTACTGCTTCACAGTATATCTAATAGGGAGGTGAGAACTTAGCACAAAGACTGAAAGAAGACACTATTGTTCACCAAGAATTTGTTCCAGCATATAAATGGATATATAAACAAACAAGATAACAGCATGTTAATTAATGGACTTACAGTATTGCAGATTTACAGTATTAGTGAGGTGTTGGCACATATAACAGAGCCAGGCTAACTGGTTTGCTCTGCTTGCGGTATTTATGCTGAGCTAAGCTAACCACATCTCGACTAAGCTCTGTATGGAACAGACCAGTATGAGGCTGATATTAATCTTCTCACATTACTCTTGGAAACAAAGCAAATACATGTATTTCCAGAATGGTGAACTGTTCCTTTAAAGTAATTCATTGTCAAAACACATTAAGCAAAAGGTCTTACACAAAATATGGGAAAAGTACTAAGGTAAAGTAAGCTCCATTGGTTTCACAGAAGTCATTGCATCAAAAACAGTGCAGGTGTTTTTGAATTATTCGGTACTGGCTACGTCTGAATAGTGTTTGTTTGGTCCCATAATACAGTCTTATGCAAAAGTTTAGGCACCCCTTGATAAATAACAGATTTTGGTGATTTTTTATTTGAACAGATGTTAACACGGTTTCTCTTGGAAATGGAAAAAATGCACAATATTTTCAGCAAACAGTGATGCATAGTTACTTCTTATGCCATAAATTGAACAAAAATAAAAAATAAAAACATTATTATGGCATGGTGCAAAAGTTTGGGCACCCTAAGAGTTCCAGAGTCTCAAAGTCTCTCACAAGGTTTCAGACCTTAATCAGCTCGGTAGATCTGATGCACAGCAACAGCTGTCATTGGTAAATGCCAATTTCAAAGCTGTACAAATACCTTGACTCTTCAAACCTTGTGCACACACTTGCGGACACCCAGCAACCATGGGTTCCTCTAAGCAGCTGTGTAAGACCCTGAAAATGAAAGTTATTGATGCCCACAATGCAGGAGAAGGCTACAAGAAGATAGCAAAGCGTTGTCAGCTTGCAGTTTCCACAGTAAGAAATGTAATTAAGAGATGGCAGATCAGGGGAACTGTGGAGGTCAAGATGAGATCTGGAAGACCAAGAAAACTCTCGGACAGAACTGCTCGTATGCTGGTCAGAAAGACAAATCAAAACCCCCATTTGACTGCAAAAAACCTGCAGGAAGATTTAGCAGACTCAGGAGTGGTGGTGCACCGTTCCACTGTGCAGCGATGCTTGCACAGACAAGGCCTTCATGGAAGAGTCAGCAGAAGAAAACCGTTTGACTCATTTGGACCATCTGTCTGAACTTTACAAATAAACTTGTATTTTGTTTCACTCTTGGCTTTAATTGGTCTTGACTGAATTGTTTAGGATATGCATTCACCACCAAGTTTGTCCCTATGTGTCAGCCCTGTAATACTGGTGACCTGTCCAGGGTGTAACCTGCCTCCTAAAGTAACTGGGGACACTGGGTGAGTTGTATTCATTGATACCAGCATTTTTAAACTCTGTGTATTTAAATTCACCTGTTTTTATGCTATCAAATAAAGGATGTACAGTAGTAATTGTCCATTCTAATTTTAACTGTGGCAGTGTGGAGAAGGTAACACGTATGGTACACCTTACTGTATGTAAATAAAACATACACTTGGCATTAAAGTGGATAATGAAATATAAAAAATATCCAAAAACTAAGACGGTAAACCTTGCTAAGGAAGATAACAAGCACTGAGGAAGTTTGCATCTTGACCTCAGTATTCCTAATATCCTGTCACCTCTCTTCTGTCCTCTTTCAAATAAATACAAAAATTACTGTCCCAAATAAGATAAATCACTTCATAATACACGCCAACATGACTACCCACTTCCTGTTTATATGTATAGCTAAACTAAAAATGATATAGTGAATATCATCTTATTTAGCAATGCTCTAATTCATACTTTTCATGTTTTTCATGCCCACAAATTTGCTATAGATATTTACAGTATATGACCAAGATGATGAATCCTAATAAATTTGGTGATCTTCCTTTACATCCAGCTCCATTATTGGACCAACATTTGTATTTGTCCAGTACTTTGCTTTATGACTACATGCCTGCAAAACTACAGGCATTCCCATGTGCCTCAGCTAAACTTTTTTTTTAGAGCTAATTAACAAATGTTAGCATCATAAGACACTAAATTAAGGAGGTGAGCATGGGAAACATTATAGCTGCCACACAGTGTATGGCTGTAGACTCTTAGTTCTTCTTGTAACTTATCAACATATAATTCAATAGCAGAATAAAGTTAGCTGATGTTTCATATCTGGATAAGTGACCATCTCATGGAATTCCTGCCCCAGTCCACTGCATTACTGCATTTAACTTTTTTGTTTGTTTGTGTGTGTGTTTAAAACCACTGCACAAGCCATGCTTCTTTGACTTTTATTCATACAGCAACTTCACCAGGACTTGGCTTCACAAACCTTCTTTCGCTTTTTATATTTGACTCTCATATGTTTAATATTTCCACTTTCCCATAGTTTTCTTTTATGTCTGAAACCCTGTGGTCATTCATGGATGAACTGGAGCACTCCACTGTTATAGGTCCTGCTTATGGTAACTTAAGATGCTCTCTTGACTCAAACCATCTGTACAGAGAGATGGAATGTATGGAGGGAGAGAAAAATACTTGATGTGGAAGAGAGAAAAAGAGGAAAGGATGGAGGACTCAGTCATACTCCTGCCTCCACTGGCTGGTTTCTTAATCTAGAAGGCTTCAGTGCACCTACAGACAAGTGAAAAATGAAAGGACAAACCAACATGAAGTATCTCAGTAAGGTGTTGGACCACCACGTGCCACCAGAACAGCTTCAGTGCATCTTAGTCTCTGAGCTCTACTGGAGGGATGAACATCATTCTTCCGAATGATATTCCCTCGTGGTGTTTTGGCAATGGTGGTAGAGATGTCACTCCAAAATCTCCCATAGGTGTTCAACTGGGTTGACTATGAAGGCCATAGCATATGATTCACATTTTCAGACTCATCAAACCATTCATTTCCTTAAATTTCTCACCTATCTGTACTTCACATAATGCAATGGCTGCTTCCCAAGGCTCTTATATGATCTTTCCTACATCCTCCTATGGACTGAGGATGATCCAAGTCTCTTATATCAGTTCTGAGCAGCAAGCATCAAGGCAGCTGCTGGAGGAGCCATCAGAGAGGATACACAAGACCATATTTTGCAGAAATTTTTTATGAACCATCACCCTCCTTTATTAGATATTAGTTGGTGACTGGATGCTTCAGATGACGGACTGGAGGAAACTAGGCTTTATGTTGTTAATAATGTGTTTCCTTGGGTCCTCCCTCCGCTCATGCTTTCTTAGCTTTTTGTCATTGGGTGGGCCTAAGACGCAAGGAAACAATGCAGATGAGGGAAATTACCATGCTTATAAGAGATTTAGGAAGCAGCCAGTGAGTTCAGAAAATATTGACTGACACTCCCAACCTGGATGTTAGGGTGCTGTGAGCCCATGTTTGCAGTGGCCAGCTCTGGGAAGTTCCTCAGGTCCAGGATAAAAGACTCAGGATCCTCCTCAGGTTCAGGAGGGGGGAGAACACCCTTGTGACGGCGTTGGGACCAGTGGTGTCTGGACCTGGGGGAAGACAGACCAGAGGGCA
>NW_018128049.1:1053379-1069854 GCF_001952655.1 Monopterus albus
GTTGAAGCTCATGGAGAGTCCGATGATTGTCACCATGGCTACGTTCAGTTATCACCTGGGAAGCGAAAAGAGATTTTGTTGGCTACATTACAATATATTGGGCAAATTATAAGGTGAAATACAAAAAATGGAGGAATTTTTGACAGGTAACTTGTGTTTTCAATTGCTAATGATACTGTAAAATAATGTCTTATAAACATTTCCTAATATTGTTTGGCATACCTGCCCACACACATGAGGACACACATACAGGGGCATGGAGGCAGTGATGTCATTCCTGTCCTAAGTCGGCACAAGTTAAAAGGTCATTTAAAGGCCTCAGTGTGAAACCTTATCCTAGAGGTAGACCCATATATCAGCTGGTATTAGTTTAATGTAGCTATGCATATCAGATTCAGTTGGCCTATAAATAACAAGAAACTGAAATATAAAAACACCAAACTAGGTTTGAAGCCATTTAGAGACAGTGTCACATTGCAAAGTGTTTAAAGTGGACTTTAACGTGCCCTACTCAGTGTGTATCTGTGTCACAACTATAAAGCAAACTGGCATTCTAAAGGATCCTTCTCAAGATTGTTTATATTTTAGTAATAATAATAATAATAAACTTTATTTATATAGCACTCTACAACTCTAAGGAGCCCAGAGTGCTGCACAATAAAACAAATATACCAGATATAAACCATGCTAAAACAATAAAACCTAAACAAATTAAAGTTGCTATTATTGACCAATATATCCTAATAAATTATATTTTATATAAATTATATTGCAAATTCTGTTCTGTAGCTTTACTCTAATATGACATTTGGTGCTGACCTCCAAAGAAGACTATTCAAAAAAATCCCTGTTTCAATCTTTCTTTTTTTTTTTATCACAACAGAATTGTTGGTGGTGATTTTCAAAATCACTGTTACACAAAAGCCTGAAATAAGGTTTGATTTAAGGCATGTTTAAAAAATTTAACAGGAGTCTCAGCCAATCACAGGTCAGCAATTTTGTTTTGTACTTGATTTCTTTAGTATTTTTTATCTTTTGATTTCTTCCTTGTCCCACCTCTGTTATGGTAGCCCCCCTCACCAGGAGGGTGAGGGAGGACTGAGGTTGGACTCAAGTTTGCAGACCCAGGTGCTAGGGGGAAAAACATGGCGGTAGCAGGTAAATAAAGTGAACACAAAGTATCAAAAGAACATAACATGGGAAAGTACGGTACTTGGATATGTATGATATGTAGTGTAGTGTAAATGAGCATAGCTCGTAGGTAGTGTGGTAGAGTCAAGCCAAAACGCACAGTGTCTGTCAGCGTAGCATTCTACCAACATGTACAGTCCACGTTACTATGTTAATGTTCCGGCAAAACTTGAGCGTCTGTCAGCGTTATAAATAAGGAGGAGAAGGCAATCATTGGGATGCACCCCAGCTGTGTGCATCGACCAACCAGTTGCTAATTACTGGAATGCAACACAGCTGAGGTGCAGAGCCCACAGGATAGAGAGAGCAGAGGAGAGAAAGAAGAAAAACACGGAGGAGAGGCAGCGGCCGCCGAGCGGCCCTGACAACCTCAGCTATATCCATGCTTCCACTGTCAGAAAAGCAAAAATGCAAGGAAAAAATGAAAACTGAACAAAAGAATATCAGAGGGGAAAGGATGTGGAAAGGGACAGAAGAAGGATAAGCACCCAACCATAAACAGAAGAGGAGAAGAGTATTATGAATAGGTATTCCTATTCAAACAAATCACTTTTTTCACATCTTTTGTTTGTCATGTTGAGTGGAAAGTATGAAGTACATTAAACAGAACAGAACATTAAACCAACATTAAACTGCATATTGTGAAATGACTGCCAACCTGGCATAAAGCCTGTTTGATCTGATGAAGTAATTTCACTGATCACTTTCTCAAGCTGAGACAAAAGAATCTTAGTCTTAGTTGCAAAGACTGTCTGGGACATGCACTGCAGTCCAGCAGGTCCACCTCTTTTCAAGTAGAAATGTTATGACTACCTGTGACACACTCCATGCTGATTCTTTTGTCTAGGGTTTCCTTAAAAAGTGACCATAGTTATGGGAAATAGTTTAACAAAAACCTGCATTGAAAAACTTGTCTGGCCAGACCCTCTTCCACTGTGCATGGTTTATTGCCTGTATTATCGCCCAGCTCAATATGTTTGTGTTTGTTGCAGCCTGGTTCTAGTTTAGGTTTATTGCTGTTTCCAGTGTTTGTTTTTACATACAGGGAAACAAAATATCATTTCTCTTGAACCTCATTGGAACATGGAACAGACATGTAAGCAGCACACAGTCTTGAAGGTAAAAGTGAGCACTCTAGTACCAACAACTTAGATGTAAACAAACCTCGGTGTATTTTCTTCTCCTGTTGCAAAGTTGACATGCTGGTACAATTTCTGCAAAGCAGTTTTTAAAATTTTTATGATTGAAGTTGCTAGTGATGATAAAAATTCTGTGCTATTTGCTGATCACTGATGTCGCTTACAGTTTTCACAGGCAGACTGCTACAGTGTATGGTTGACTACTCCTGTAGTATAAACTCACAGGCACAGGATTCAGGCACCATTCCTTCTGGATAATAAACACACTTTCCACCATCATGAGACACAAGGCAGCAGCGATTTCTTGTCATTTCAGGTGGACGTTAGTCTGCCCAGCTGGATGGTTGTGACTTGAATGTTGCAGTGCGAGTTTCAATATAAACAAAGATGCAGGAGATCTTCATTTCATTTCTTGTAAGACAGTTTCCCAATAATACAGAGTCCCATCTCACCAACCTGTTGTTTTGACCCACTGCTTATTTCTGTGACACATACACTCATGGGCCATATTTTTGTCCTCCCCGGTTACATTCATGAGAGGGTCAGAATATTAGGAACACCTTTGACATGGACCTAATAAAGTGGCCAATGAGTGCATATTGTAAAACGCTCATTTTGGAACTCAGTGATTTTTTTTAGGGTTTAATTGTACCCCAGAATGTCATACACAGTGATTTGGCAAGCACTCAAACTTCTCTCAAAGGACAAATAATCTCATTCATATCTCATTTATGCCCACGAGAGAAAGGTTTATACCTAATGGTTATCACAGTTCTCCCAGTTTACCTCAGATATAAACTATGAAGCTAACAGAACATATACTGTATATATATATTGTATATGAGGGATATTTGCTACTTACAACATGATAGTTTCTCTGCAAAAACAAATGCAACAACTTTTGCTTAAAACAGGGCAAACATATTACAATGGGCCTCCTATAGAAATATATGTATCTGGGGCCACTGTGTCTTTAAATGTGTAAAAGTCTACTAGATAACATGTTAAGGTAAAAGAATAAAAGACATGAAAATATGTTATACCTAGTCTATGCTGCTCTCTCAGTGTAAGAAATAAGGAAATCACACTAATCTCTTCTACCACAAAATGACTGCATATACTGTAGGTGCTAAACAGGGTTACTACTAAGAGTTTACTTCCACAGAACATGAACTAACAACATGTAAGACACAGGAGCAGCTGATTGTGGCCGGTCTGGTGTCATGGTGCGAGGACAATAATCTCACCCTCAACACGGACAAGACAAAGGACATGATAGTGGACATGAGGAAGGAGAGGAGATCTCATCAGCCACTGTTCATGCGGGGGCTCGAAGTGGAGAGGGTGAGCAGCTTCAAATACCTGGACATCTACATCAGTGAGGACCTCACTTGGACACTTAACACCACACAGCTGGTCAAGAAGGCCCAACGACAGCTGTACTTCCTGAGGAGGCTGAGGAGGTTTGGCATGTCACCTAGGATCCTCAGCAACTTCTACACCTGCATCATTGAGAGCATCTTGACCAGCTGCATCACTGTCTGGTATGGCAGCACTACTGCTATGGGCCGCAAGCGCCTGCAGAGAGTGGTAAAGACTGTGGAGAAGATCACTAGGACTCCACTGCCCTCTCTGCAGAGCATTTACCACCACAGGGTCTGTAGGAAAGCTGCCTCCATCCTCAAAGATCCAACACACCCCCAGCATGGACTGTTCGCCTCCCTACCCTCTAGCCGGAAGTTCAGAAGTGTGAGATGCAGGACTTCTAGACTGAAAAACTCTTTCTTTCCAACTGCCATCTGACTCCTAAACAGCTGGCAGGAGTCTATAATCAAGAACTACTTCATGTAATTTCACCTGTATTGTTTACATGCTCAGTTGCACATTCACTGCTGGCTGTTGCACATATTATTCTTATTATAGTTTTATTTTTCCTTTTCACAGCTGTTATTTATGTTTTGATATTGTAAATACTACTATTTATCTACTATTTTAGACTTATATTGTTCGGCATTCATTGTGGATAGCAAAGTAAGAATTTCGTTGTGCAGGGAAACGTGTTTCCTTACTGTACATATGATAATAAATGCTTTGAATCTTGAATCTTTGTGACAGGTCAGGGAAAAAATAAAACACAATTATTTCATTAGAAAATCACAAAGAAATGAGTTGGGTGGGTGTTTTATATCAGTACATAACAATTAATAAAATACATTTAAAAACAGAAGAAAATATATAGTTCCTGAAGTGAAGGTGTTTACCAGACCTGGCTTGCAGTCATCTCAACTGGTACATACTGTAAACAGGATCTTGACCACTTGCAAAGTAATTTTATCCTTTAGGGCAGCAGAGCTAGGGACTCACACCTCAGAGACGATTATGATTTTCTGTCTAATTTCTAAACTGGTTCCCAGTTAGCAAAACATCTAGATTCAACAGACTCTGAGACCAAATAATCTATTCTCAAAACTACTTCTACTAATTCTTTTAGCCATGCTAGGGTCTAGACAAGGAAATGCCAGTCAGCCCAACATTTTGGTCCTAACTAAAATATCTCAACAACCATTGAAGCAACTGCCACCAAACTTTTGTTAGGTATTTTTAGTTAGATAGATATTGGTTAGGTACTTTATGTATTAGGAATGTTTAGAGTAGACGGGGTGTCTAGCTTAGGCTGTTAAAATGCTTAGTCATTCTCATGAGTTGCTGCAGGATGCTTATGGTCAAGGATAACTAGATAGAAAGTTGGTGACTGTTAGAAGACAGGATTTTTAATATTATTATTATGACGTGTTTAACTGTAGCCATAGCCATAATATTTTCTTATGTTTAATGTCATGACATGTCACTAGAGGTCGTGTTAGAATGTTTTTTAGTTACACACCACATAATCAACAGACAATCACACATTGATTTTCTTCATGTTTTGGCTACTGCTCTGGCCAGCTGCAAAGCTGTCCCTGGGAGACGCCACGGTTTGGCGTCTCTCTCTGTAGAATGGGATTAGCCCGAAGTGATATAATGTATAGGCCTGTTGTGGTTCGGGGTCTTTCATCTTTCAGCTGCCTGCGTGCAGTTTGGAGGTGCAAGATACCTGAGTGTGTAATGTTAATTTTTACCTGTGTTCATGGAATAAATCAGCACTGTTTCAAAGTTACTGGGACTGCTTCATCTCTCTGAGTTAGCATGGTAAAAAGAACTGGATGCAACACTTTGCACTGACATTCCAAGAATTAATACCATTGATTTTGGTGATCCTCTGACTTTTCCTTTAGAGCAGCAGCTTAGTGAAATGCCTCAACTGTTGTACAGATTTAAATGAAGAACAATGATGATGAAATATCCACATTAACCAGCTGGTTGACGTTTTAATTTATTGAGAGATATACCCCAACATGATGGACTGGCAGAATGTGGTACCAAGGTTAATGGTTCCTGAGGTGGAATCATAATGACTGAGGTGATACATTGATTTTTCTTTAGCTTCAGGTCTAATTTTGTTTCACAGATGTTGGCATATTAACACACTAAACTTCATCATGAAGACAATGATAAATATTACCTTGTAAACATGCTGATATTAACTCAACACACTACTGTGTCTAAGTAAACCGACCTGCTAGCATGGCTCTAGCCCCTTGTTTATTAGTAAAGAGTCATGTAAACTAGTGGTTCCCAGGATAGATACCTCCCTGAGGTGCCTTTAGAACAGGTCAAAGGTGCTGCAAGATTATGTTTCTTTAGAGCACATTAAGAATGGCAACATTAACTATGTTCAAACTAATGGAACAAAAAACACGGTAGCTGATTAAAACACTGCAGCTAATGACAACTCATTGTTGCCAGGTGTTAAATAACCTGCTTTTCCAGCTTGGGAGGTCGACATTTGATTAGCAGCTTCTCACGTTTAGCTTGACCACCACTTTCACTGGTTAAAATAGCAAGTATTTTACAAGATTTGTACAAATTACACACAGTTAGACTGCAGTTAATTAACAGTAAATCAGTACCAGCAAAAATGAAACATAAGGATAATGTTCTCCCTTGATGTTGGTGTCTTATTTTTAAGGCTGTGTACATTGATTTCCACTGAAGTGGCAGTTTCTGTATTGTTAGCTAATAACATGATAATACACTTCTTTGAGTTTTAGCTATTTAAAACACATTCATTACTACTACCTTTGGCTGTTCCTGTTAAGGGCCGCCACAGTGAATCAAGTGTTTGCATGTATACATTTATCAAGCATTTTACGCCAGATGCCCTTCCTGATGCAACCCAAACTGGGATATACAGTATATGCACTCATGTGGACAATTTAGACTCGCCAATCAACCTGTCTTTGGATGACTTCCTCCCGCATGTCTTTGGACTGCGGGAGGAAGTCGGAGTGCCTGGAGAGAACCCACGCAAGCGCGGGGAGAACATGCAAACTCTGCACAGAAAGGCCCTGAACCAGTAACCTTCTTGCTGTGAGGCAACAGTGCTAACCACCGTGCCACCGTGCTGCCCCTTAAAACACATTCACTGATTCATAAAAATTCCAATAAATAAAGGTCTCCAAATTAGATCCCTATTTGATAAAAGGTTATTCAAATTCTGTAACTCAGAAGAGTCAAACATATTAACAAGCCCATTTCCTTTAGGGTAATTAGACATCTGGAACTGAAAAACAGCTACAGAGACTTTGGTAACTGCTACTGTTTTTTTTTGTGTGTGTGTTTGTTTGTGTGTGTGTGTTATGCGCAAGATTTTTTTTATGCGTGCATACTGAATGTAGGACATGCACAGTGCAAGTATTTAGAGCTCTGTGTATTCTCTTAGGCTGAGCACAGATTCATGCAGTTAAAGAACTAGCTATGTAAAAAATCTAGAGAGACAAAGACTTCAGCACATGATGTGGATCATCACATAAAGTATACATTCTGATACATTGATTATAATATACAGTTTCATCTTGGGCTCATCTAGGGTGCAGGACATTTGAGAATTACCCATCCTGCACAGCTATTTCCACAATAAAGTACACAAGTTGAACCTGAACTGGCTCAGGAATTTGACGCCCTCTGCAAAATGTGGCCTCAGCTTCAACATGCCTCTTGGGTGGGTGTAGAGGGGATGACTGTCCATTCAGGATTATTTGGTTTACAAAGTTGCACCTACTCTTTCATAGCCCCTGTGACTTTTTCAATGAATGTACCCCCTCTGAATCACACTCAGTATCTCCCTGTTCATATTGCTGTTCCAGAGATCGGATAAGTAAAGTGGCTGTTTGTGCGTCATATTGCAGCCCTGGACCAAGTCAGGCTCCACGGCTCCCTGTGAGCAACATAAACCCATGTAATAAAAATACTGAGCTCAGAGCGAGGGCAGAGAGAGAGTGGGGCAGAGAAAAGACGTGCGCACACACACACTCATGCATACACATATGTAAATATAAATGTATAAATTTCAGGGGGTAATGACACACTGACTTTCTTGCACAGGGCAGGACATTATCAGTAAAATGTATAATCAAATATTAGTGCATTTTAGGTGTACATATTTTTCATGAAAACACACTAATCAAAAGGTATTTAGTGTAGATCAGCCACGTTCTGGCTGTGCTCAAAGCGTAGTTACTATATAGTACATGTGAAAAAAATCTCTGTTGCTGGAGAGAGGGAAGGCTATGATGGAAGGCTTTGAGTGTTGCCATTCAGAACACATATAAACACATTTGCCTTTAGATATGGTTATCATGGTTAGTGACCTATGCTTCCTGATTTTGTGTGGTTTTTTCCCCATTTCTCCCTGCCATTCTGTCATGTCATCTGCACCAGTGTAATCATTATTATCACCTCCACCCATTGCTCCTTATTTCCCGGACTCGTCTCCCATATATACGCCCTCTTTTCATTAGATCCCCGCTGGTTCGTCTCTCGGACTACACCCATGCTTTCATGCTCTCCCGTGTTCGTCCGTGTTCCCCCGACTCACTACCTGACTGTCCTGCCTCATTTTCCTGGTACCTGTACGGTACACTCATCTTGTCCCTGGCTGTATATCTCAATGCCAGATTCACCTGTTGAGTTAAGCTATGATTTACTTACCTCTACTTGTATAATAAATTAATATTCTGTCTAAGCCTTTGTGTGGTGCAATTTGAGTACCCATTCACACAGAGCTCGCTCCTTAACACTGTCAGTGAACATGGTTCATCAATGCATCTACAAACACAAGTTACAACTCTACTGTGCAAAAACAAGGTCAGGTGCACTGCCACGTTCTCTGGGCTCAAACTCATTTAATGAGTCAAAGTTTAAAATTATTTTTGGAAATCACGAACACATGTCTTCAGGGGCTAAAAAGAAGAGGGACCATACGGCTTGTTATCAGTGTACAATTCAAAAACAGCATCTGTAGGGCTATTAGTGCACACAGAATCAGTACTCTAACTATGAAGGCACATTAATGTTGAACCATATGCTGCCATCCAGACATAGGCCTGCGAGAGGCACAGCGCAAAACTTGGGTTTAGACTCCAAGCACAAGATGTATATTGGCATGTTAAATGGTGTTTTGCAATTTTGGTGACCACGGACATAGCGCACTTTGGTGCGCAGCCCGGTGTTACTGAGTGCAATTTGGGTGGGGATACCTACAGAAACCTGACTGACTGACTGATTTCAAGACATGGAAATAGATAAGAGGAAAGATTCTTTCTCTGTATCTTCTCCTGCCAGTTACTGTATATTCTCCGTTCATAAATTGACCATGACAAACTATGTACAATATGTAGAAGTACTGCAGATAAATACTGACTCAGTAGTCTGCTGATATCACTGACCAGCTTTTGTATGTGGAAAAGAGAAAGTCTCTGGTCCTGGAACCAGCAGCTATTATATTCTGTAATTTACTCGCAGCTGCTCCATTGTATGAGATCCACAGGGTCCTCACATGTAACTTTATAAATGTTTCACAGTTTTTAAAATCATATTGTAATCACTTAATTCTACTTTTGTGCAATACTCCCCTTGTTTCCCATAAGTGCATCACATAAACCTGAGTACTGGTGAAGTACTGCTCCTGTGGCAGAGGGTGTGTTGTAAGACAGCTCTTCAAAATACAAATACACAAACATAAAGGATTAACTCAGCAGCTGTGACACTCTACAGAGTGTAAATTAAACTTCAGTTTTCATGAAGTGGACACAAGAACAGTGGAATAAAGAATTACTTGCCATCCATACAACACACCTATTGAAATATGATTAAGACCTATTTAAAGACTGCATATGAGTAGACATTACACTGCTGGTTATTAGTGCACACCGTGTGAGATTTAAAAGCAGTGTTCAGTGTTTTTAATGACAAACAATAAATGTTGGTTATAAAATGCGCTATTGAAATCATCTTCAACATTGCCTGTTCGTTCACTAATCTCTGACTTACAAAATAACTCGTGCTGATCCTGATCTGACCCCTGTGTGTGTGTGTGTGTGTGTGTGTGTGAGAGAGAGAGAGAGAGAGAGAGAGAGAGAGAGAGAGAGAGAGAGAGAGAGAGAGAGAGAGAGAGAGAGAGGAATTTAAACCAGCAGTGCAGGCTTACGTTGGATATCTCAAAGACAAAAACCTTCGGCCTGTCTCACCGTTGTCAGAAATGTTACAAAGCAGTCAGTTGATTAATGGAGAAAATAATCAGCAGGTTAATCCCTAATGAAAATGATCAGTAGTTGCACTTGGATACAAAACAGTTCAGCAGAGCTCCACCTCAACCAGCTACAACAGTCAAATCCTGCTTTTACATCAGAGCATGAGGGACAGGCTGTTAATGTAATGATATACTTTATAAAATGTTCTGCATTGAGTAGCCTCCTAATACTTTAAGTACATTTTTGTGTTAATATTTGCTTTGACAGTGGTGTGGTGGGTAGAGCAGTCGAGTTCAAGGTTGAAGGTTCAAATCTCAGTGTCTGAAGTCCACATGTCAAAGTGTCCTTGGGCAAGACGCTGAACCCGCTTCCCCCCCCCCACGCCTTTGCCCTTGATGGCGGTGCATATGCACGCAGCAGCCCAGGGCCCTCGGCTCCAAATGTAATTTCATTGTACATGTCACAATAAATAAAGATTCCTACTTAACATTATTAATGCAGGACTTTTTGTAACACAGTAGGCTACTTTTACAGTGTGATATTAGTACTTTTACTTAAGTAAAGGATGTGAATACTTTGTCTACTACTGGTGCTCATGCAAACTAACATTCTTTAATTATATAATATTTTACAGTTATATACTTTTTTAAATTATCTTTATTCTTTAGGGTTAATCTAATGCTGCAATCCAGCTCAGTCAACTGGCACAGTCACTTGGAAATAAAAATAAATGAAAAAACTAAACTTTTTCGTTCTTCTGAGGGTTGTTGTAGCTGATAATAACAGTGATTGTGCAATACCATAATACTGTGAAACCATGATATTTTCAGAGCTAGTTATACTGTGAAAATCTCATACCTTTGCAACCCTACTCACAGCGCAGGTCTGCTTGTGGTTTTTGGAGCCCACAGAAGTAGAATGGGAGGCAGAGCCTTTAGCTATTGAGCTCCTCTATTGTGGAACCAGCTTCCAGTCTTGGTTCAAGAGGCAGACACTCTCTACCTTTGAGATCACGCTTAAAACTTTCTTTTTTTGATAAATCTTATAGGAACTGCAATAGTCGGCGCAGGGATGGTTTGAGGAGCACAACAACAAGTTCAAGGTGTTCACTCAATCCAACTGAGCATCTGTGAGATGTGCTGGGCAAACAAGTCCCATCCATGGGGGCCACACTTTGTAGGAATTAAAGAATCTGCTGCTGACACCTTGGCCGGTCAGAACTGTCTTAATATAATATTGTTGCCTTCAATATAATCCTTGTAGGACAGTGAGGGAGGGTAGAAAGGTACTTAGCATGTTGCAATATGTCTTCTGATATTTCATGGCATTAGAACACGTAATGTGGCTGAACAGGGATAAGACTGTTCCCCTCTTGCATCTTGGTAACTGCAAGGGGGGCCTGGGCTGTCCTGTTGCCACTGAATATATTTAACTGTACCAGTGGTTTGTAGTCAGCAGGACAGCCTTCACTTGAGCCCATGTACTGGTGTCTATGGAATTATTGGACACGTGTTCAAGAATAAGTTTGGTTTAGTGTACCATCCCTCAATTTTAGGCCCAGGCTTAGGGTTGTCCCATGGCCGTCTCTCCTCTCCTCTCCTCTCCTCTCTCTCCTCTCATCGCCTCTCCTCTCCTCTCCTCTCCTCGCCATGTATCTACAGTATATGCCAGAGTTAAATGTCATTAACTTTGTGTCTCCTCTCTCCCATAGTGTCTCCTCTCTCTCCCTGTACTTTTCTGCAGGTTGCCCTGGCTCTGGAGCTCTACGTTTCTGATGAGCAGTCACCGGCCACATCAACCTCCCCAGTGTTTGATTGTTTGTTGTTGTGTCTTGTTGCTTTTCTTTTCTCTCTCCTCTATCCACTTACCCCAACCGGTCGAGGCAGAAGGCTGCCCACCAAGAACTGGGGTCTGTCGGAGGTTTCTTCCATTAAATGGAGTTTTTCCTCCCCATTGTCGCCAAGTATTGCTCAAGGGGGGTTTGTTGGGTTTTCCTCTATAATAATAATAATGATAGTATTTATTTTGTAAAGTGTCTTGAGATGACCTTTGTTATGATTTAATGAGTGCTTTACATACTGCTGGGTAGGTTGTAAATTTCCCAACAGGAATCAATAATGTCTGATTATACTGTGTTTTGCTTTATTCATCTGATTTTGAAAAGTGATCAAATGGTAATGCAGTAAAAAGTACAACATAGACCTATGAAATGTAGTGGTCTAAGGATGAAGCAGCAGAAAGTGGAAACACCCAAGTAAAGTACTGATAACTCAAAATTGTATTTAAGTACAATACTTGAGTAATTGCACTTAGTTACTTTCCACCACTAGGTCATAGTGTCCTTCCTGACAGCTTCACCTATTGTTTCATAGCTAAACAGCTGTGGAGATGCAGCTAGGTAGTTGTTGATCTGTTGTGTTTTAGTTGATCTGTTGTGTTTTAGCAAACTAGATGGTGACCTATGGGACTTTATCTGGTAATGTGAGAGAGAGAGTGTCTCTAAAACACCGATGAAATACAGAATACACTTGCTTGAGAATATGACTTGGCATCCTTTTGAAAACACAGTACTATTGTATTGTGTTTTGTTCCTGCCACATCCATTTAGAATCATGCAAAAATAAAATAATACTTTAAAAAACTAAGCAACTGATTGTTTTTTAAAGTATTAGGTAATGACATAAATTAGCTTTAAAGATCCTACAGTGAAACTTTCTGCTATGGATAAAATACTATTGAAAATGAATGCAGGTCATTTTTGACCCGTCTTGTGACTTAAAAGGTGTAGAATATGTTGCATATTAGAGGGTTAATATTGTGGTGTTGTTGATTATTCAATGGCTATGTATAAATTACAGCTGCAGCTGAAACATGTACTCTCTGTGGGATTGTGCATTTTGTGGAGCTTAAATGAATGAGAACAACGAAAACAGTTCAAACACAATTCTGTTCTTATTGTTTTAGCTTCCTCTTGATGCAACAAATAAAAGGTTTCTTTCAAGCAAAATAATGGGCAAAGCGTGAAGACTAACAAATCAAACAATCCTGTTTACACTGCTGTGGCCTCTCGCGCAGTCCTTCTAAAAGTGGTCAAGCTATGTTCTAACATATTATATTTAATGCTCTTAATGTTTCTTTTTGCCTATGTAAAGGATTTTCAGTTACTTCTTTGTATGACATGTGCTGTATAAATAAAGCTGCCTTGCTTTGCCCTGCCTAATGAAACAAAGATTTTACACACTGTATACAGTATAAGCTAAAATCACTACAGAAGAAAATACACAAATATTACAACAAACTTCTCATTTTCAACCAGGTACCACAAAGAAATCTGATATGGAGGACATGGATAGGACACTTCCCTATAGTGTATAAATGAGTAAAAACTAAAGACTAAAGAAAGATTTGCACATAATTGACTTGGTTCAGGAGAAGAAGCAAAAACAAGGAGAGGGATATCTTCTGTTTACCTCAGTATATCATTGGCTGACATGGTTACATCTACAAATGTTCAGGATAGCTACTAGATTTTCATGATATGATAACCATCTCAGAAAATATCACGGTTTCATGGCATTACAGTATTACACAATTACTATTATTATCAGATACAACAACCCTCATATGAATGAATCAAGGAGTCTTTTCATTTTTATTTTAAGTGACTGTGCCAGTTGGCTGAGCTGGACTGTAGCACTAGATTGACCCTAAAGAATCCTTTACTTAAGTAAAAGTAGCTTATTCTGTTGCAAGTAAAAGTCTGTTACAAATAGTCTTGCATTAATAACGTTAATCAAAACCAGTTTTATTGACCAGGTATGTTGAACACATGAGGAATTTGACTCTGGTACAGTGGCTCTCAGTGTGTATGTGCAATGTTCTTCTGTAAGGCAGTGAGTAGACAAGTAAACAAGATAAGCCTGAGAGAACAAAAAAAGGAAAGAAAAGGAATGTATAAACAAGAAGAAGGAATGTGCATTAGGAAAATAAAGATGGAATACTTATAAATATGGAAATATATATACATTACATTGTAACTAAGTATGAAATAAAATTAAGTATTAAGACAAAACTTTGCTTAAAGTACATTTTCAGCCTCTTTTTCTGCCATTTGTCTGCTGCATGCGTGCATGTGTCTCCCGTTGCGGAGTCTGACAGGCAGTCGGGGAAGAAAGGTGCACAAACATTGCGCTTTTTCCTTCAGTACCGGTAATAAGCAAGTGTGTATGGTAACCGTCAATTTTCATACCATGGTATACGATGTAACCAATATACTGCTGCAACCTTACTGACCACTGAGCTCTGAGAACTTACCTACAGTAAAAACCCTGACTACAAAATAATGCCATCCAAAAAGACTTGAGCCAAACTCCTGATGAGAAGCATAATGTTTGATACCTTACAGATGTAAGTATGCAAAACACACACACGCACACACGGCAGAGATAATGTTGTGAAGGCAATCATGAGATCGAGTTTCAATAATTCATTACATGGCACAGTTTAATATTAAGACTAGAAGACAGGAAGCTTCCCTCCTTGCGGTTTTAATTTAGTTAAGAGGGCTTAAAAATTAAACTGGTATCTATCAGTTTGTTAAAAATTTCAAAACTGTGAACACACAAAACACATCACATCACCCAATACACTTAATAAAAGCTTATGAGGATCATGGTTAAGTTAAATGTAATTTTTATGAACATCAAACTGAAATCGATTTTTAAAACAACAACAAAATAAAATCTCATCTTTCCCATAACCGTCAAGTAGGCTACAAATGTCAATTTACGATTTGAAATTTGTAAACTTGAAACAAACTTGAAACAAGCCTATGGCGTTACAATAGCCTGGACCCCAAAAAACGTGGGGAGGATATGAGAACAGTTTACCTCAGTACGGGACGCTGAAGCGTTTCTGTCTCTGACTGAAGTCTTTTTAAAGTTTGTGGGAAATCCGCTGACGGACACCGACGCCAAAGTGATCAGCAGCCAGAGATGCGACACTTCCCTCCGCTGCATCTTGACCAGACTTCGGTGCTGATCTTCTTCTAAAGCGACAGGATGCAAAATCCTCCAGCCTATTCCCTCGGATCTAAGAGAAGTGTTCAAACCATCTCAGCCATCACTGAGTAAAATACAACACAAAGCGACAGGCGTGCGCCTTCTCTGTGCACGTCTATAGCGCTACGCTCTGTGCCATGTCGCTTGCTCCCTTTATGTTATAATCCCTGGTCCCCTTTATTTCTAATATTGGTATGGCCATGCAGGATACCAAAAATAAAATAATAAGATTTAAAGGTGAAACACGTCTCAAAGGTCTACAGCAACTTCCAACCCAGTGACGGAAAGAAACCGCGTCCGCGGGGGTCTCACGTCCTCCTCTAATGAAGTGACATGGATCCACTCATCGGGCCGGTTTCTTTGGTTGCTCTCCGGCTTGTAGCGCTGGGTTAAAGGGACCAACCCTGTCCTCTGCCCTGGATGACGCAATGAAGGGAGTGTAGCTTGGCTAGTTTAGTTTTTTAAAAGTAGGCTAGTGCATTCAACAAAAACTTGTTTAATAATTGACATCTGTGTAGTTAATCAAAAAGCACGTTATTTAATAAACAAAATGTCGTTTAACTAAAAAAAAGTGGTTTAATCAGTTGTCGATTTGTTCAGTCATCAACCAGACATTAAAACATGTAGTCTAATATTAAAACCTACAGTTTAATCAAAACATGTTACTTAACCAACAAAAACATTTTTATCAAAAAAGAGATTGAGCTTTAATATAAAAGTGTACTTATGAATAATTTAAGAAATTTGTGTGTGCTTGTTAACTCTTGTCAAGCTTTAAGGTATGTTTATTATCCCTGGGGGGCAATTTGATTCACAGTCAGCAGAATAAATAGTCAAACACATAACAGCAACAATACCAGACACAGACTATCACTTCAAGTGTCCTTAAGAAGACTGATAGCAACAGGAACAAATGATCTTCTTAACTTGTTTGTTCTGCATCATGGCAGTTTGTATCTGCACCCTGATGGAAGCAACATAAATTTACCCCACAAAGGGATGGCTTGGATCAACCAAGATTGATCGAGCTTCCTTCAGATCATGAAGACCATTTAAGGATGTGCCAGTAATTTTGCTGCACACCTTCACAATACCCTGTAATCAGTTGTTCTGTTTGACAGAAAGTAACCCATACCTACAAATAAAGGGAAATATAAGAGCTGATTCAATAAAACATCTTCATAAAAGTGGCGTCAACATTAAAACTGTGAAGCTTAAAATAAAAGTGCATATGCTGATGTGCCTTTTTACACACAATATAAACCTGGGGCCCAAAGCACAGTTTGTTGTCAATCACAGTACCAACACATTTGTGCTGCTGCACCAGTTCAACAGCTCAACTCTTCATCCTCAACTTCTGACCTGATAGACCAGTTTGAACTGGGAACATGGACTCCCATGCTGTATACATGCCTTTAGAGAAAGGGAGATCCCATATTTCCAGGACCTCCCTG
>NW_018128049.1:1071921-1085215 GCF_001952655.1 Monopterus albus
TTCCTGGATGGAGCAATAGCATCCATAATCCGGACACAGGTGGAGTTGAACTCGAATAGGAAGGTCTCTGGCGACGACAGGGCCTGTTGTATTCCGGTGTAGTGGAGCCCTGAGGTCAGAAAAGCAGCAGCAAAGTCTGATGATGTAGAGGTTGTAATCATCCTGCGGCTCTGAAGGGGAGCCCTCAGGCCAGCAGCAAACCCGGGCCCCTGAACCTCAAAGCAAATAACTGAGTGATCAGAAATGGCTAAGTCAAAGACATCTTTAATAGAGACCACCAGTCCTCGAGAGATGACCAGGTCAAGCGTTCCTCCCCGCTGATGAGTGGGGAGCTGAACCGACTGGCTAAGATCGAAAGCGTCTAGGAGCGTTTAGTTTAGACTAGAAACTCGCTAGTGTAGTGAAGCTGAACCTCACTGTCAAACAATGACACTTCTGGAAATATACACACCTGGGGCCACTGGTAATCCAAGGTTAAAGAGCCCATGGCATGATTTTCCTAGTTTTTTGACTTATCTACAATGGTGAATTATCATCTTAGACGTGACCTAAAGCTCAAAAAATTGAGTGAACGCATGTTCTAGTATTTCTTTGCAGAAGCAACTCAGTTTATACACATCTCACAAACTCTGGCTCATGAGAATTTCTTTCTACCAAAATAAAGTATTATATTTTAAGGATTTCCTTGAATGTTCACAGTCTCCAGGCAGTTGAGCATACATGTGATCTTGCCTGACATCCCAAATTGTGCCCCTACTATATTGGCAAAATGTTATTTTGCCTTGCATGTTATGTATATTTTCAATAAAGCTTATTTAAAAAAACAAAAACAAACAAAAGAAAAAACGATATCCACCAGTGCTATTGTAAAAGCAGAATTTTTCAACTGCAGACGGTTTTGTGGATATATGTTCCCTCCTGCTGCTGCACTGTGACCAGAGGATGTGGAGAAAAATTCAGGGCCTGAGGTTACTGCATGTCTGGAAATGTTCCTGTACAGGGACTCGCTGTTTTAACTGACCAGGTCTAACTTACAAGCCAGTGAAGCCCCCTGTGGAGGTTAGTGATCAGGTCATCAATGCTGGATTCCCCCAGAGCACAGTACCTGTTTGTTTTGACTGCTTGAGGCCAGTGTGTCTGCCCATGTGACGTGTTGCTGTTTAACAGATTAACGACCCACAATGTTTTTGTTGGTGCTATACTACCTGTTGGAATTAACTTCACTACTTTGGGACTGTGGGGGAAGACGCAATGACCACCGGTTGGGTTTACCAACCTTGGAACTACTTGGAAGGGAGTGATGTTTCCACTACTCTGTGGGACTTAACAGTAAGTTTCAAATAAACACATGTTGCATGTCTGTTAATGCCTTGTTTCTGTAACGTTAGAGAGAATTGTTGTAAGGCTGGAGAAGTTACTATGTCTGCATTATGTCAATTAAAATATAGGGTTTCTCAATTACCTGCTTTGTTTAGAGTGTTAACACATCTGTTTTCATCAGTACATATACTGTTGTTTACCTATCCACCTTTGACACAACACTGGCAACAGGAGTTGTGCATGTTCACAAACTATCCTCTCGTTTTTAGGAAGAGGCTCACTGGTTTTATGATTCTGAAAAAATTACAAACTATTTGGAGTTATGAGGGGTTCCAAGTTAGAAGTCCCCAAGATTAAACATTAAATGGGTGGAAACAAGCAAAGTGAGCAGCCATGGGAACTTTAAAAGAAGACTTTCCAACTATCAGACCACCCTACTAGTTTGTTGTCCTCTGACCTGTCAGACTCCCAGAATCTCTCAGCAGAACAGATCAAAGTAAATGACTGATCTTAAGTAAATACTTCACCTAAGAAGGTGTGAAGACGTGGCAGTATTCAACTACATAGATACAGGAATTCTATTTACAAAAATGTTTAAATTCATTCATAATAAGTGTCTGTAAATGTAATTACAGGCAAGACTGCTTAATCTGTGCTTCACCATGCATATGAATTACTGTTTGTTTTAAATTGGAGTGCATGGTATTTGATTTTATGTAAAATTAAAAACAAAAAGTTTAGATAGTGTACATTGAAAATACAGGTCCCCAAGTACAACCTCGATAAAAGAAAAAAAAATCAAATAGAAATTATTTTATTTATGGCTACTGTAAAAATAGTTAATTTACATATGACAGCTGCAATAAAATGTGATCACTGCAGCAGAAGTCAGTGCAGCTGTGGTCATTTAGTTAATAATTTAACCATAATGACCAGAGGTGTATAGTTTAAAGGAGAGCACAAACTAATGACTGGTGTCAGAAAGAAATTATAATATCTCAATTATGTAAATCACCATTATTAGCAAAAATGTAGTTTTATTGTTAAAGCACAGATAATATCTCAAATTACACCCTCTGGTCTACACTTTGTCCACCCAGCCATTATCTATAACGCTTATTCCTGAATAGGGTGGGGGGGCTGCAGCCAATCACGGCTGACATTGGGCAAGAGGCAGTCCACCCTGGACAGGTTGATGGACAAGGGCTGACACTTAGAGACAGACAACCGTGCACACTCACATTGACTCCTACAGGCAATTTAGAGTCACCAGTCGACCTAAGCTGCATGTCTTTGGACTGTGGCAGGAATTCAGAGCACCCGGAGAGAACCTATGCAGGCACAGGGAGAACATGCAGACTCCACAGAAAGGCACTGGGTTGGCCAGGGCTCAAACCTGGAACCTTCCATAAGTTACCTTAACAATTTTTAACCCACAATGGCTTTTATTTTGAAGGTCAGCGGTCATATAAATACTGCCTGGCTGTTCGGTCCGGTATAAGGAAATGTTGTCAGTGTTGTAAATATAAGTTAAACATTTGGCACACTATGTGAAGAAAACTCCATTATAATTTTGTAAAACTTTGGCCTACAATTGGCACATGTGGCTGCCAAGCTATTCCCTGCCTGGTCTGTGCGTGTTTTTTCATTTGTATGCTTACATACCACCGTGCATATACACATCGACAGACACGCCAATGCTGGTGTATTTGCTTAAGTCCTTTCAGACACAGGCATAGCAGACCTGGAGTGTGGTGGAGGAGGCAGAGAGCGGGGGATGGGGTCAAGGGGTGAAAGAGCTTCCAGATGTTCAGACTGTTTCTTTTTCAAATGAAAGTTCCTCCTCACTTCCTTTTTCAACTAAGTAAATGTGTGTGTGGATGTGAAGATGTCTCTGTGTGTGTGTGTGTGTGTGTGTGTGTTTGTGTGCCTGGTATAACTTAAAGTGTGGGGACTGAAACCTGTTTACAGACTCACATTATGCGGACTCAGTCTTTCTTGTAGGGACTAGATGCTGATAAATCAATGAACTGCCAAATGTGGTTAGGGTAAGTTAGGGTTAGTTTAATATTAGGGTAATGGTTAGGGTTTGGCAAATTGTGGTTAGGATTAGTCTACAGGAAATATATGTATATATGTAAGTCCTTATGTGGAAATGAGGAATGAAAACTGTGTGTTTGTGTTTCTCAAACACTAATTCTTACAGTTTTTTTTTATGGTTCCCTCAATCAGATCAATTTCAGTACTTCTAACATGACTTTTGATGCCACACAGGGACACATATATGCACTTTTTTAAACTTGATGAGTCACTTCACTGCAAACAGACTCTTAGTATCTAGTATTACTGCAATTTCCAGAACTTCTTTAGTTTAACGATGTGTGGCCATAATGTAAAAACAATCGCTTATATACAATTACATATATATACATACATAAATGCGGCTGCTCGTTTACTGGTTGGGGGGCGCAAGGGGAGCATATCACTCCCATTTTGGCTTCTATTCACTGGTGTATTTTAGAATCCATTTTAAGATTCTTTTATTTGTTTATAAGTCTTTAAATGGTTTGGCCCCTTCTTATCGTACAGAGTAGTTGCATCCCTATAGTCCTTCTCGCTGCCTCAGATCAGCTGACCGGCTGCTTCTGGAGATACTGAGGGCTAGGCTGAGACTTAGGGTGGACAGGGCTTTTGCTGTGGGGGCTCCAAAGTTGTGGAATTCATTGCCCCTCTATATTAGGCAGGCCCCCCTCATTGTCCGTTTTTAAAGTGTATTTGGAAACTCATCTGTACCTTTTGGCATTTGACCCGGTATGAGGCTTTGTTTTGCTGAGGATTTTTGTTTTATGATGGGTGGTTGTTTAACTGTAATTTTGTTTTATTATTGTGTTTTGTGTTAAGCACTTTGGTCAGCTGTTGCTGTTAAATGTGCTATATAAATAAAGTTGATGATGATGATGATATTCGTTATTAGGATGAAAGTGTATTAGCAACCATAATGCTGGGCTGTCATTTCTAAAATGATGCTCGGTGTACCTAAAAGTATCTTCCAGTCGCATCGCCAGCAGACAGCACAATAAATGAATGAGGTAAATCACAATGCTTTATCTTTTTGCTGCCCTCTACAGTTATTACCTGATGTGACTACAAATACCCACTGCTACCGCAGCCTCCATCAGCTCCACCACAGCTACAGCCTCCACCTGGTCCCGAGTGGGTTGGCCAGTGCGCCAATGCTGCCTCTGTTTCTAATCCTGCACAAGTCAACTGGACCACCGTCAATGCCTCCACCTGGTCCCGAGCTGCAGCAACCTCCAACTGGTCCCGAGCGGGTCAGCCGGTGCGGCAATCACCGCCTTCTGCCTCCGTTCCTGCTCCCCCGTGGATCGCCAAGGGCAATGCCCTGCTGGGGTCGCTGAATTCGACACCACCTCTGTTCCTGCTTTCCAGTGGGTTGACACCGCTGCCTCCGTCCCTGGTCCTGTGGGGGTTGATGTCAGTGTCACAGATGTCGCCTCGGTCCCATCATCTATCCTGCAAGTCAGCACCTCCTCAGTCTTGCCAGTCTCCATTCTGCCGGCTTCCTCTCAGCATCCTGTCAGGCGCCATGGATGTCCTCCCTACCAGCTCTCTTTCAGGCACCATGGACGTCCTCCTGACCGGCCACCTCCTCAGCACCCTGGTTGACGCCCCAAGCAGCCTTTTCTGCACTCCTCTGTCGGGTTCCAAGACCATCCTCCGGAGCAGCCTCCTGCCAGGTCCTGTGGCTGCTTTCCTGAACAGCCTCCTCGAATGCCCACCTGGTTCAGAGGACGTCCACCCGAGCAGTCCCTCCAATGGCCTGTTCGGACACTAGACTGACCATCCCCTAGGGAGGCTACATGCTAACCCACACAGGCTCCCTAGTCTCTTCCTTACAAACGCCAGGTCACTAACCATCAAAATGGACGAGATTCAGCTGCGGATCATCTCACGAAGGATGGACAGCTGTGTGGCGATTATAACTGAAACCTGGTTGGATGGTAACATCCCGGACGCTGCAGGGGAGCTGGAGGGACACTCCTTGTTTCGAGCAAACAGGACTACAGCATCTGCTAAACAAAGAGGCGGAGGTCTGGTGCTGTATATCCACAACTTCTGGTGCACAGCTACGAGCATCATTGGAACACACTGCTCCCCGACTTGGAATATCTGGCAGTGAAATGCAGACCTTTTAAAATGGTGAGAGAGATTTGCTCAATCCTGATTGTAGCTAAATAACACTAAATTAGCGTTGGAGGAGCTGTACTGCCTGATCAGCAGGTAGATGAATGCAAACCCAGAAGCGGCTGATTGTGGTTGGAGACTTTAAGTGTGTGGATTTAAAGCAGTGTTTTCCAAATTCTGCAAATTCATCTGTACATCTCCCTCAGCTCAAGGAACAGCACCAGCCTCTCATCCTGCAGCTACACCAGGTGAGCTCCACCCTGAGGAGGATCAGCACCAAAAAAGCCACAGGACCAGACAGGGTGTCAGGCCAGGTTTTGAAGCTATGTGCTGACCAACTGGCAGGAGTTTTCCTGGACATTTTTAACTTCTCCCTGCATCTTGCACTTATGTTAGGATGCTATTTGTTGACTTCAGTTTGGCATTTACCAGTGTAATCCCAGACAAACTGGCACTGAAACTGCCCAATCTGGGAATGCCTGCAATGATGTGTGATTGGATTAAAGACTTTCTCAGTAACAGGCCTCAAGTGGTGAGAATCAGAAGCTGCACATCATCTACAGTGACCCTGAACACAGGCACACCACAGGGCTGTGTGCTCAGCCCAGTTCTCTTCACTCTGTTTACCCATGACTGTTATGCCATTCACCCTACAAATACAGTTGTGAAGTTTGCAAATGACACCACCATAATGGGTCTCATCTCAGATAATGATGAGACTCACTACAGAGAGGAGATCCAGCACCTGACAAGGTGGTGTTCAGATAACAATCTTGTCCTGAACACCAACAAGACTAAGGAAGTCATTGTGGATTATAGGAGGTCCAGGAAGACAAAACATGCTCCTCTTCTCATACATGGGGAGGTGGTGGAGCAAGTGGATAACATCAAGTTCCTGGGCATCCACATCACATCTGACCTGACCTGGTCTCTGACCACATCCTACCTGGTGAAGAAAGCCTAGCAAAGGCTCTTCTTCCTCAGGAAGCTGAAACGTACTGGTGTCTCCTCCTAGCAGTGACGTGCGGTCAGGGGAGGCAGGTGAAGCAGAGCCTCCCCTGTCAATCTTGAAAAAAAAAAAGTTAACCATAAAATATAACAAATGTTAATATTTGTCGGCTGGGGTGTGTTGTAGGCCCTTTTGCCGTTCGAATTCGATGTTGAAGGAATTTTTTTCAATAAAGAATAGCAGAATTTCCATATGTTCCGTTCAAATACATGGAAGAGATGCGCGATGAGGCAGCACTTTGCTGTGCCTCTCAGTAGATCGTGTAATCCTCACAAACTGTATGCGATGCAAATAGTGTGTCGCTGTCCCTCTATATATCGCAAATAAAATGCTTTCAAACACTCTGATTATATGCTCTGCCTTGCCATAATCTGGATAATGTATAAAATGTAGTTGTGTAACGTGTTTAGGCTCGCAGATTAACCATAAAACCCAGTAAAAAAGTTACTCGGTGAGGCAAACAGTACGTTTGCCTCAAGGCAGAGGGCGCTAGTGAGCCCACAGATTCTTGCACTACCTACAATCTTCTTCGTGCTTGTTTATAGAACCTTGCTCACCTTTAATCCCCTAAGCTCCGCCCCATACCAACAGTGACGACTACTCACATGACACACACATAACCATATTTAACGACCCTAGAAATGGCGCAATGTTTGAATCTACAAATCGGCAAAGACAACAAAACACTCATCCCAGCAACTACACGACAGTATACTGTGTATATACTGTAGTGACCTCCGGCACGGAGGAGAGGAGCAAATGCTAACTGCTGCTAGCTAGCGGGGTGCTAGCTCCTACGATAAGCCTAACACTGTGGTGACCGGGCTCTGTGCACCGTGCAGCTTTACAATCCCTCAAGGATCACACCTCCACAGCCGCTCGCAAACTTCTACAGAACAACAGTAGAGAGCATCCTCTGTCAGTGTGGTACGGGAGCTGCACTGCACAGGACAGAAAGGACTTGACCTGGGCGCTGAAAACAGCTCAGGACATTGTAGGGAGTCCTCTTCTGGATCTAGACTCACTATACAATGACCAGATCCAGAGGAGGGCTGGACAGATTGCTGCAGACCCCACCCACCCGGGCAACAGTCTGTTTGTGCCTCTTCCCTCCAGGAAAAGATACAGGAACATAAAGACTAAAACAAACAGACTGAGACACAGCTTCTTCCCCAGAGCTGTGAAATCAATCACCCCCCTAACCCCCAGTCACACACATAACCTCCCCCCTATGGACAGTTACAGACAGAATACTGGACCTCTGCAGACATACACCCATGCTCACAACTCTTCCTAAAGACTGAATTTGCACTGAGCTGCACCTTAAAATGTTACTACACTCTTTTGCTGCTAACATGCTGCTGACCTGATTAGGTCCCATACATCCCTTTTTATTTGTTCATATTTTTATATTGACTTATACAATTGTGTGTTATGTAAATAATGTCTTTTAAACCAAGGCCTGCCAGAAAAGTTTTTTTGTTGTGCTATGCATAATGACAATAAAGATTCTTGACTTGACTTGACTTGACTTGACTTGACTCTTGCAGAAACTCCTGGCCATCCCCCAGAGCCGCCACTCCTGTTTCCGGCCTGGCCCTTAGTTCGCTCCCTGGATCAGCTGTGATTTCCAGTAGGTGCTGAAGACCTGTCTTACCTGACCTATCTGGTTCTCGGGGGTTGTCCCCTGGGTGGCAATGCCCCCTCCTTTGGGGTGGGCACTCCCTTGGACTTGATGTCTTGTGTTTGGTTTCTTTTTGGACTTTGTTTTGGACTACCTTTCGGTTTTTGCACATCATTATACTATTTTCAGAAAGCAAAATGAGGCCTTCAAAGAAAAGAACACAGTCCCTACAGTCGAACACACTGGAGGCTCACTGATGTGTTGGGATTGCTTTGCTACTTCAGGCAATGGATGTCTTGACTGTGTATATGACATTATGAAATCTGAAGACTACCAATTAATTCTGGGGTGCAATGTAGGGCCCAGTGTCAGAAGGTTAGGTCTTACAGCAGGACAATGACCTGGACTTCAAAAAGCACCACAAATGGTTTCAGACAATGAGCTGGAGAGTTCTGGTGTGACCAGCAATGAGACCAGATCTAAATACCATAGAGCACTTGAGGAGAGATCTCAAAACAGCAGCTTGGAGAAGGAGCCCTTCAAATCTGAGCCACCTGGAGCAGTTGGCAAAAGAAGAGTGGTCCAGAATTCCAGTAGAGAGGTGGAAGAAACTGATCGATGTTTACAGGAAGTGATTGACTTCAGTTATTTTGTCCAAAGGGTGTGCTACCAAAAATTAAGTTGCAGGTGTCAGTAATTCTTTCCAGTCCATAGTTAGAGGTCTGTGTGGAATGCATCAGATTTGGCTGTTTTCTCAGCTTCTTTGTGTTGTTCCAGTGCAAACAAGATAAATAAACACAGGAATACCAAGGAATTTGTAACTGCAACAATTTTCTTTTCCATGATATTGTGTACAGTACATCATACACGTACTTGTCTTTGTACATGATCTCAAATGGAAAAATTCTACATTTAAAATTTGAATATCATCAGTGCAAGCAAACTAAATATCTTTAAAAATAGCCCATTGAAATAGAACAATCTGTAAAGTAGAAATTCATTTTTACTCTAATCACAGGCCATAACCTGTGATTAGATACAAAACAATAGAAGATCTGTAAAAACAGTCTGTTTTAAGGGGTCAGAGATCAAAAACACTGGGAAACATAGATTATCAATACACATAGATGTACTTAAAAAAACAACTAAAACACTGGAAAATATAATATAAATGTAAACAAGCATATCATTCATAGAAAGTACAGGGTGCAAGATAAAGTATGTGACAAATATTGTATTTGTAATAGGTTTTTGACACAGCAATTTTATATTACAATGTTAAGTAGTTTGTTAACTTGTGTAAACTAGCTTGCACTGCCACCTGCTGTCACCTTATGAACACCACCAAGGAATGATTTTTGTTGTGAATTGGTGCTATACAAAAACAATTGAATTTATCTGAATCTCTACCACGACCATTTGTTCAGAAGTTAAAAATGTAATGCTATCAAATATCATCTGAAAAATAATATAATATATACAGAGATAATGTTTTAATGAAAGCACAATGCTACCAAAAGAACATAGGAAAAGCACTGTAAAAAACATTTCTTTCAGCAAAAAAACGGGAAAAAACAGATTTAAGGGCATTATGGTATATGAATGAATTCAATTTCATGACATATTTATAGCCCATCCCTCATTACAAGACACCCTTACATCATATATCAATGATATTACTTTTCTTCCTATAAGCAAATACCTTCCAGCAGGCTGGTCATGTAGCAGTTCAAACAGTTCAGATGAAAAGGTGTAGAAAAATAAAGAAAAAAAAACATATCATAATCCTTCTAAATTATACATTGCCATAATCACATCATCATCCCACTCCCTAACAATATAAAGTTTTCTTCCTGTGCTCCCAAACATTCCTTAAATAAGAAGGTAATTTAAATTCCTGTTTGTCAAACAACCACTTAAATCAATGTGAGTTTACACCTTTTGAATACTTTTTTGCTCAAAGATACAATATAAATTTTCTGCAGCTGGTAAAACTCTTCAAACCCAAATATACAACACATGTTATTTATATCTGCTATCCAAGGCCCTTTTTGTTGTATGTTTCATTAAAATATTTGTATGGCTTGCCTAGTATCAGCCATATCATTTGACTTATTCCATAACCTGACAGTATCACCCTTCCATCAAACTTCACAAGGCTCCCATCCCATATCTCCTGTGATTGCAAGGGTTGTAGGAAACCTATGAGCACCCAGAAAATACCGGCTGGCACAATTGTATACAGTTTCACTCTTTGGGTACCTCTCATGACCCCACCCTCACACCTATAATCAAGAACTGGACATTCTCCTGCCTGAAAAAGTTCAGTGCAGATAAGGGAAAGAATATCCCTAGCTAATTTGATTTTTCCCATAACTCCCCCAGTGCCCTGCCTGCAGACCGTGACTGCTGATGTACCATGGTTGTGGCCTTGGGCTGTTCGGGTTGTGTTGATGGCTTGGTGCATTGCTTTTTCCCCTCCAGCCTGAACCACCTGTCAACAGAGGATGCTGTGTTTTCCTGAATTGGATTGCTGTCTAGATTCTGTAACCAGTTGAGGTAATTGCTACTTATTCTTCGGAACAGTTAGGGTTATTTTTGATGTTTCTTATTTTGTTTGTTTCTTTAACTTTTCTTTTTTTGTTGTTTTCTTTTTGATAATGTGTATTGTATCAAGCTACTAAAGCAGCTTAGCCAGCTGTAGATGACTGTAGTTGGTTATAACCTATAAAATCTCCTGAGATATTGTGTATAGCCCTAATTGTCTGAACTGCTGGAATAAAAGGTGGTTTAACGTGCCCATTATAATGGCTTTATGTTGCTTCCCTGACCCCTAGACTCCACCTAGGTTGTAACAGCCATATATAATATACAGTATATTTGCTGAGAAACTACTCTCTTTACAGTAATGTAATGGTAACTGTGATATGATGCATGATACATATTGGATTGGGACAATATAGATTTGAGAGAGAATTCAACGGATTATTTCAAATAGGAAAAAGATGGTCTGCTAACACACTGACTTTCCATATGAAAAGAGAAGTGCAGTAGTAACACAGAGATTATGTCTTAGTGAAAGCATAATGCTAGCGAAAGAACATTTTGGAAACAATGTCAAAAGCAGGTCATAATACCATAGCAGGTCATTTCACTTTATATTTCACTTGTTTTACGTGGCATTCATGTGGACAGCAAAGTAAGAATTTCATTGTACAGGGAAACACATTTCCTAACTGTGCATATAACAAATAAACACTTTGACCCTTTGATAGTAAGCAGAAAAAATTTAGAAAACATCAACTGGACTTGGTTTTAGGTAGAAGATGTTTCACCCCTCATCCAAGAGGCTTCATCAGTGCTATCTGACACCACAATATCCCAGTCAACTTTAAGCCAGAGAACACCCTGCAGCAGAGACTGGTCCACCCGAAGAATAAACCACACAGACGCAAACAGAGTGATGTGGTGTATGCAATTAAGTGTAGCCAGAAGTGTAACGACTTGTACATTAGTGAAAATAAGCAGCCGCTGCACAAATGCATGGCCCAACACAGGAGGGCCAACCCTGGTGGACCAAACTCAGCAGTCCACCTCCACCTGACGAATGAGCTGAAACATCTTCTGCCTAAAACCAAATCGAGTAAATTTTTTTCTACATTTTAAAGTGTATTACCTGTCCCTAGGCTAGTGGTTAAGGCACAGTGCTATCAGTGCTGTGGTCAGGGTTGCGTCAGGAAGGGCATCTGGTGTAAAACACATGCCAAATATCAACATGCGAGTCGTCAGTGTGACGATTCACTGTGGTGACCCATAAACAAAAAAAGCTGAAAGAGACTTTCTTTCTTTTCAAGGGTATTACCCTGCAATTGCTGGGAAACAATCATATGTTGTATGGCAAAAGTCTTAACAGGAATGCTGGATCAAGCAAACCCACAATTATTGAACGCATTTGGCAAAGGTGCATGCGGCAAACCAGACAGAAGGTGGGGGTTTGACCCCCACATAGGGCGCAAAACTTTGCAGAGACACTATTATAGCTGTGTGCCAGAAATAACATCGCAAACCGTTGGCGTGCACCATTTTGCATTGATATGCAAAATAGACACTGTTCCTAAATGGTCTATAACATGCTAAAATGCAGCTTTGAGAAGATATAAGAAGGTTTCAAATGAGAAATGTTGTTTCTGGCTGGTTTCGACCCAGGGACCTTTTGCGTGTGAGGCAAACGTGATAACCGCTACACTACAGAAACTGGAATAGTGGACAAAGCAAACCCACACTTAATGCATGCATGTGGCAATGATGCATGGGGCAATGGTGCATTTGGCTGTTGGATCTTGCCTGAATAAATAGCCACAGTAAGCTTTGCTTCAGTTATAATGCTATCACTGCTCATCCTCCTTGGGAAACCTCATGCCAGAGGACCTGAGAGGAGACTGCGGCAACCTCGGAATCAGGAGCAGTGTTGTGGAGTCCGTGCTGACTGTGGAAAAGTAGGCCAGTTCTGTAGGGTTCAGGAGAGTTTGGCTCTCCACATGGTCTTTGAATTGGGCACGCACTTTTTTCATGTGGATGTCAACAATAATATTTTCAAGTTCTCATAATAATCACTTTATTTCGCAAAATATGTCACACACACAAGGAATTTGTTTCTGGTACAGAACTGAGGCAGCCATCTGCAGCGCCAACTTGGGCTTCAGTGTCTTGCTCAAGGACACCCCAGAACTACACATCCCTGGGTGGGCTCAAACCACCAAGCTGTCAGTTAACAGCCTAGCACCCGAAGCGATTGCGTTGCAGAGACACCACTATGCGGCAATGGCCGGGACTAACATATGTTTGCCTCATTTTTTATCTTTAGATTACGCCAATGCTGATACAGCCCATTAACCAGGCTATCGAATTGAGACATTTTTTGTCAAAGTTTGAAAAAACAGATCTTTTCAGTTTTGAAAAAGCCCGGTTAGCAGCTTGCCCGGTTAGCTCAGTCGGTAGAGCATGAGACTCTTAATCACAGGGTCGTGGGTTGGACCCCCACATCGGGCGCAAAGCTTTGCAGAGACAGTATTATAGCTGTGTGCCGGAAATTATATCGCAACCTGCTGCTGCACACTAGTGACTAAGAATGGGCA
>NW_018128049.1:1099949-1104887 GCF_001952655.1 Monopterus albus
CAAACGTGATAACCGCTACACTACAGACACTGGAACAGTAGATAAAGCAAACCCACACCTAATGCATCCATGTTGCAATGATGCATGGGGCAATGGTGCATGTGGCTGTTGGATCTTGCCTGAATAAATAGCCACAGTAAGCACGTGATAACCGCTACACTACAGAAACTGTAACGGTGGATAAAGCAAACCCACACTTAATGCATGCATGTGGCAATGATGCATGGGGCAATGGTGCATGTGGCTGTTGGATCTTGCCTGAATGAAATAGCCACAGTAAGCTTTGCTTCAGTTATAAGGCTATCACTGCTCATCCTCCTTGGGAAACCTCATGCCAGAGGACCTGAGAGGAGACTGCGGCAACCTCGGAATCAGGAGCAGTGTTGTGGAGTCCGTGCTGACTGTGGAAAAGTAGGCCAGTTCTGTAGGGTTCAGGAGAGTTTGGCTCTCCACATGGTCTTTGAATTGGGCACGCACTTTTTTCATGTGGATGTCAACAATAATATTTTCAAGTTCTCATAATAATCACTTTATTTCGCAAAATATGTCACACACACAAGGAATTTGTTTCTGGTACAGAACTGAGGCAGCCATCTGCAGCGCCAACTTGGGCTTCAGTGTCTTGCTCAAGGACACCCCAGAACTACACATCCCTGGGTGGGCTCAAACCACCAAGCTGTCAGTTAACAGCCTAGCACCCGAAGCGATTGCGTTGCAGAGACACCACTATGCGGCAATGGCCGGGACTAACATATGTTTGCCTCATTTTTTATCTTTAGATTACGCCAATGCTGATACAGCCCATTAACCAGACTATCGAATTGAGACATTTTTTGTCAAAGTTTGAATAAACAGATCTTTTGAGCTTTGAAAAAAGCTCGGTTAGCTCAGTCGGTAGAGCATGAAACTCTTAATCTCAGGGTCGTGGGTTCGACCCCCACATCAGGCGCAAAGCTTTGCAGAGACAGTATTATACCTGTGTGCTGGAAACTATATCGCAACCTGCTAGTGACTAAGAATGGCCATTTTGATAACCGCTGGTAGATATTTTGGAGTCGATACTTCTTTAAGTATCGTGATACCAATGTGCTAATACAACACCTGCCATTTGTTTTCACTTCTCACAGTTTTAGGAATTCTATTTATGTGTGAAAACCTGCCTGAGCGTATTTTAGATGGTCCTTCGTGTCACATGATTATGGCAGCCAATCAGATGTCAGCGCCAAAGGCTTACTGCGCAGCCTCAGTCAAGCACTGCCTCAATCCTTACTCTGCTGCTCAGAGTGAGCTCAGTCAGCCGCAGCGTTGCACGGTAGCATGGATGGCTAAGAGAGAAAAAAAGAAGCAAAGTGTGGTGCTATTTTTCACCAATGACCAAAGATAATGCCATGTGCTCTGCCTGCAATAAAGTGTTGCCACATAGCAGCAACACTAGCAACCTCTTTAAGCATTTAAAGACAACGCACCATGACACTTTTAAAGAGGCTGAACATCGCCATGAAGACAACCAGCAAGCCTCAAAGTCCCCTGCACCACCTGCTGTCTGTCAGAAGACATTGCAGAAAGAATAAGTTGATGTGTTAGAAGTGATTTAAAAATTGAACAAACCATTATTTTATTAAACTACCCCAAACTGCAACTGAGCTACTATATGAATCTTGGATGAAGCTGTGTTCACCACTCTTTCATTTAGTTGACAAACGTAAAGGTTCGTATGCTTGTATTGTATGCATCAGAAAATACTGACAAACAGTTTTGTTTCTAGAATGTTATTAATGGAAGTGCTAATGCTGTTACAACCTGCTAGTGAGTCCATTCATCTGCTCTGTAGAGTCCAAATATCTGCTGGCTAGCTAGCGGGCTCATTAGCTACACAATGTATTTCAGGTAGACTTCTTCTTCTATTGCTATTCTTAAGGTGTACAATGTGTTTTTTGCAGCAGCGACACTGACCGTTTAGGAGAAGACTGCAACAAGTCCAGCGCACCTCAAGGGTGGCTCTGGCTTTGTGTTGACATCACAGCTGGCGTGCTCCATGGCCAGTGTGTCGAGCATAACCGCACTGTTAGGGGAAGACATATGTTTGAGAAACACAAGAACCAAGCCTGTGGTGTCTGAGCCCTGTGCCAACCGTGTTTGATAGCAGACCACTAGATCTGTACACTGCTACTCATTGTGTCCATGTTTTCAACTACCGTGATATGTTCTTTGAAAGAGAACATTGTAGCAAGATGGTGGGGAACATTTATGTCTCTTTTGTGAAAAAAAAACCAAATGTAAACAGTATTTTTCAGTTTTTCTTTGTTTACAAGTACATGTGCAATGCTAATGTTGGTACGGCCAGCTAGCGAGTCCACTGCCTGGCACCTTTCTTGCTTCTTCAGAGCCCGGTTAGCTCAGTTGGTAGAGCATGAGACTTTTAATCTCAGGGTCGTGGGTTCAAGTCCCACATTGGGCGTGAGATCTTACTGCAGTGTTGTTATACTTAGCCCTGCAGTAGGGAGGCTGCATTTCCACCTAGCTGCTGTGAGCTTGTCAGTCATAGGCAACAAAAGAGCAATTAAACTAATCGAAGGCTGGAGTTTGTGATTTACCCATGCGCCTTGTTAATTGAAGGGCATTTTATGGAAAACAGCTTCTGTTTTGAAAACCATCTTTTGCATATATTTCTTCAAAATACAGATCAATATTTTTGAGGCACGTCTTCAACATTATCGATGGTAATGCGACTGGAAGCGCAGGTTGCTTGACTTTGTGCAACAACATGAGATGTGGGTATTGCATTTTGTTGTGCTTTAGGTTATACGCCGCACACCCCCACATATTAACATCCATTGCAATTTAAGTGTTGTTGTGTGAAAATTAAAAGGCATTAATTTGAATATCGCAGATTATTTCAGCCACTTCTTAAGCATTGATATGCAAAATAGACACTGTTCCTAAATGGTCTATAACATGCTAAAATGCAGCTTTGAGCAGATATAAGAAGGTTTCAAATATTTTCAAAGGAGAAACGTTGTTTCTGCCTGGCTTCGACCCAGAGACCTTTTGCGTGTAAGGCAAATGTGATAACCGCTACACTACAGAAACTGGAACGGTGGATAAAGCAAACCCACACTCCATGGCCAGTGTGTCGAGCATAACCGCACTGTTTAGTGTGTGTGTTTATTGTTTCTACACTGTGAAACAGTCCCTGGAAAAATTGGCCATAAGTTACAAGTAACAAAGTACATACGTATTCTGAGTTATTTGAAGTAATATCATTTCTGGGAAATCCCCAATTGATGTTTTAAAGGTGAGGATCATACTGAACCCTAGACAAAGTTTCTTACATTGGAATGTCTGTTTTGCCAATTGGTTTTTTTGAGTTTAGAGGGGTATGCACTAAGTAGCTATTCCCTTATTATAACGAGCCGGGTGGCAAAAGGGTTACAGGTATAACTATCAGTTTGCTAGACAACTGTGATGTTTTCTTTCTATTAAGCATTACCTTATGCATTCATCACTATGAGCTTTTATGCATGAAAAAGGGAACTCATCTCCACACGTGACACATTTCTGAGGTGGTCCAACCAGTTTGCCTCTGCGTCCTGGTAGACAATCCTGTAAAAAAAGCTCATTGTAAAACACAAGAAACAATCAAGTGGCTGTTAATAAGACAGCACCAGTTTCATGTAAAGCACAGGCTCCAGATTCAGGTTCTGTTGAAGTGGTCGAATGAAAATGGTAGCATGACTGATCTGTGTTTGTGGATCTTTCAAATGTCTCACATGGTAGTCCTCAATGGGACAGGAGATGAGGATCAGTTGGCGACTTCTTGTTCCAGAAATTTTGAGCAATTCAAATCCACCCCTTTGTCTGAGTTTTGGATATGCTTCTAAAATAAATTCTCTGAACCCATCTGGATTTATATGACTACCTGAAGAGAGGAGAGAATTCAAATAACCTTTTCTTATATTCATAGAAATTAACTAAAAGCAGGAGCAGTCTGCTAACAGGTTAAAAAAAATCAATACTCCTCATATTTTGCATACCTTGAAATGTTAGTTGTTTTTCCTGTAGCCCTGCAGCAGCAAGCCTCTCTTTGGCGTATCGACTGGGGACTAAGTACGCATTTTTGTTTTCAAGACAGCAGAAGGAATGGGTGTAAGAATAAAGTTGTGCAGGGACAGCAGGGGATTGCCGTCTTGTGTTTAAAGCTGCAGCCACCTCGGAGGACTTTTCTGTCAGCGTACAGGATTATGCTGACTATGTGACCAGGAACATAAGTACCTGTATCGACTACATTGTGCCCACCATACAAGTCAGGAGAATCCCAACCAGAAGCCCTGGATAAACAGTCAGGTATGCCACATGCTGCGTGCTCGCTCTCATGCATTCAGATCAGGCGATGAGATGGAGTACAAAGCTGCAAAGTACAGACTGAGGAGAGCATCACAGTGGCCAAGAGGCAGTACAGAGAGAAGCTGAATGGCTTCTATTCTACTGCTGACTCCAGACGGATGTGGCGAGGCCTGCAGCACATCACAGACTACAGGACCACCACCAGCATCATCAGCTCCACAGACAGGTTGCCGGATGATCTCAACACCTTCTACACCCACTTTGAGACCTCCAGCCACAGCATAGAGAGGAGGCACACACACACTGAGAGCACCCAACCCCCCATCTCCCCTCCACTAACTGTCTCACCAGGTCAGGTACGCACAGTCCTGAGGAAGATCAACCCCCGCAAAGCGGCAGGACCGGACAACATCCCTGGGAGGGCTCTCAGGGCATGTGCCAGCGAGCTGGCTGATGTTCTCACCACCATCTTCAACCTCTCCCTCAGCCAGAGCATTGTTCCCACCTGCTTTATGACCACAACCATCGTCCCCCTTCCCAAGAAGAGCCCGGTCACCTACCTGAATGACTACACGCCAGTGGCACTCACCCCAA
>NW_018128049.1:1105682-1179551 GCF_001952655.1 Monopterus albus
ACGGCTATGGACCGCAAGCGCCTGCAGAGAGTGGTAAAGACTGCGGAGAAGATCACCAGGACTCCACTGCCCTAGGTTCAGAAGTGTGAAATGCAGGACCACTAGACTGAAAAACTCTTTCTTTCCCTCTGCCATCAGACTCCTAAACAGCTGAGGAGTTTATTACCAGGAAATACATCATGTACTGTCGACCTATACTGTTTACATTCTCAGTTTGCACATGCATAATTGCGCATTGACTGTTGACTGCTGCACATGCTGCTCCCATGCAGCATACATTCTCTGTTATATTCTTATATATTTTTATTATACTGCTGCATTTGCTGCTTAAAGTGCCTTAGATTTTGTGTTACGTATTTATTGACTTTATTTTTCATTTGTATTTTGTGGCATTCATGTGGACAGCAAAGTAAGAATTTAATTGTACTGGGAAACACGTTTCCTAACTGTGCATGTGACAAATAAACACTTTGACCTTTGACCTTGTCACTCTTCTCCCTCCATGTGCATATAGACCAAACAGTCTTGCAACCTCAGCTGGGATTATGTAAGGAGGACAGGCTATAAGTTAATCAATAAAGTAATACCAACTTAAAAGACTATGCTTAGAAGGTAAACACAGGATGTTAGCTAACATTAGCATAGTCTGTGTAGAATGATACAGAATACATTACTGGCTACTGATGATAGCTTATTAATTGAATCTATAAATGGGAACTAGCATCCCAAACTGTTAACAGTAGAAACATACCATCCACTGGATGTTTGGGTGTCCCGCTGTTTGACGGCGTTCATGATTCCTGGTGCTGCAAAACAGTGAGGAGTAAGTATCTTTGTTTGTTTAAATACTCACATTTTATTTTTCAGTATTTAGCTAATGTTAAACAACTGCCTTTTCTAGTTAAACTTCACATATAAAGATAAATAACTTACAGTTTTCAAGCTGGTTAGCTACATCCCATAGCAGGCCCGCTAGCGGCCTCCCTTTCGAAGCCATTGCCGGCACCGCTCAGTTTCCCTCCGAGAAAAGATTAGCTTGGCTTACACACGTGTGTCTTGTACAAGTACTACTTGCTGGGAATCCTTTGCTTCTGTCTGGCACTCCCAGTTTACCTATCCTGCTTTAGAGTGGGCTTAGAACCATCTACCTCATTAGCATACAGATACAATGTATGGCTTTTACAGAGGGACTGTACATGTAAATCATGTATTTATATATTTATGCATTTAATTATTTATTTATTTATTTATTTTAGCATGTATTAATTTACTTTCCTTTTTATTAATGCATTTATTTATTTCTATATTTATTTTAGCATATAATTATTTATTTTTTCTTTTAATTATGCATTTAGGAGCCGCACTCACAGCTGTTGTTTTCACTGTGGCTGGTTGATATATGAACTGACATGGACTACTGGACGGTATGTACCTACCGCATAATGTGCTGTCTATCAGTTTTTCTGTGTTTATGTTCTGTTTTATGTTTCATCCTTTAGCTGTGTACTATACCACTATTTTGGAGCTTGGTACAGCTTTACTAGTGGACTAGCTGAACTAAACTGTCTTTTATCAGATTTGATGATGCTCAAAATATCCTCTGTTTCAACCATTTATAAAATAAGCACAGAATAGGGTGTGTTCTAAAACCCAACTGATACAACGCGTTTGTGCCTGATCGACATGGTCACTGTTCATTTTAGCTACACTACAACAAGCAGCATGCGGCACGGCCAAGTGGAACACAGCTATGTGAAATGTCCCCCATCGTCATCAGACTGCCTGACCAGTGGGTGTCTCTCTCTCTCTCTCTCTGTAATGACTGGCCATACTGCATGTTGTCAGATATCCATCCATTTTCCTCCGCTTATCCGGAACCGAGTTGCGGGGGCAGCAGTCTAAGCAAAGATGCCCAGACTTCCCTCTCTCCAGACACTTCCTCCCGGTCCTCTGGGGGAATACAGAGGCGTTCCCAGGCTAGCCGAGAGACATAGTCCGTCCAGCATGTCCTGGGTCTTCCCCGGGGCCTCCTCCCGGTGGGACATGCCCGGAGCACCTCCCTAGGAAGGTGCCCAGGAGGTATCCGAAAGATGCCCGACTCATTTTGGCCGCCTTTATCCAGGATCTTGCCCTTTCGGTCATGACCCAAAGCTCATGACCATAGGTGAGAGTCGGAACGTAGATCGACCAGTAAATCGAGAGCTTCGCCTTACAGCTCAGCTCCTTCTTTACCACAACGGACCAGTACATCGACCGCATTACTGCAGCAGCTTCACCGATCCGCCTGTCAATCTCCCGTTCCATCCTTCCCTCACTTGTGAACAAGACCCCAAGATACTTAAACTCCTCCACTTGAGGCAGGAACTCTCGACCAACCTGAAGGGAACAAGCCACCCTTTTCCAACTGAGAACCATGGCCTCGGACTTAGAGGTGCTGATTCTCATCCCAGCCACTTCACACTCGGCTGCAAACCGCCCCAGTGCACCCTGGTTTGATGGAGCCAACAGGACAATGTCATCTGCACAAAGCAGAGACGAGATCCTGTGTTCCCCAAACCGGACTTGTTTAAAAAAAAATTATGCAACGTTGCACAGCTGATAAACCTCCATTCTGTCCCATAGTATGGGCTATTGTGTTTTAATGATCCCAAATTGACAATATTTTTGCTGATAAAATCTACAGACAATTTTATGTCCACCACATTGTCAAAGTCAACATAGATACAGGGTTGTGACAGCCTGATTTAAAATGAGTTTTTACAAAGAGGTTTTCTAGTTTTTTGCAGCAAACTGTACACGGTTTTACATGCTGTACATCATGTTTAATGCAGTAGATCTGTGACTAGAGTTGTGAAACCTTGCATAACAAATTATAAATAGTACCTGCATGATAAAAACACTACATGGTCTGACAATTCAGAACCCTATACTGTTGGTGGATGGTATAGTAGGTTTTGAAAACTGCAGGTTGGATTTTATGAGCCTCATGCAGGGTTGAAAACACAGCATTATTGATGCAGTGCCACCGACAGAGCACCTCAAATGCAACGTGATGAAAAAGTATGATACTTTAAATGTCTTGCTTCTTGTGCTTTATTTAGCTTTTATTTGCTTTATTTTATTGTATACAAGGGTGCTAAGGGTGATACAGGCAGAGGTGCGAAGGCTGACCAGAGGATGACCCCAGTAGCTTTAAAGCAGTCAAGAGAGAGATAAAAGCTTATCAGTCTATTGCTTGGATCCGCCCCACACGAGCGATGATGGCCTTGAGAGCAGGCAAGGGAATCACCAGCACAGCCCTTAGTTGTGAAGTTATGTAAAGGGAATTCATATTCATATCAACATTCATATTTAAATCAAGAAAGACTCACTTCTGCTTTTGCTTTTCAAAACCCACCCTCCTTCCTATTTTTTCTACTCACTGCTCTGTCACAACAGATGAACCATGGAAACATACTGTAGGTCCTCTGACCTTAGGCTGTCTCACTAGTCTGGTAATACACAGAGCATCATGAAGTGTCTTTACCATTTAAAAGCGAAGTCTGATGCTATCTGTGCACTCCAAAGTTCCACAATGGAACACAAATAGTACTGTTGAGTAAAATTATTAACGAAGTTATACTCTAGGATTGGTTCTAACATTTGATTGAAGTACTTATTTAGTAGAAGATTGACACCATGGCTGTTATTCATTTAACCTGTGTGTTCACTTTGTTTGTGCATAACTATTCTATCATATTAGAAAAGGAATAGTTAAGATTATATTTTAGAATACATAAGTTCACATACTTGCATGTCAGATATGTTTATGCAGTTACTATTCACCACATTATATGTTCACTAATATGATGAGAAAATAAGTTACTGTATGCATACTGAAAAACTCTGTGTGATATTAGAGGCCCATGAGATTAAAAGTGTGGTGCACTGAGTAGCTCTCCAAGGTCTCATCGTCCCACAGGATTCCATTAGATTTGTTGCCTTTTCTCCACAGAGCTCATTATTCCCTCTGAGCTGTGAAGCCAGGGGAGTTAGAGTTTGATAAGATACTAAGATTCATACCAAGGTTATAATCAGATTTTGGCCTAGAAGAAACAGCTGCCTGGTAAAATAGCTATTTTCATATACACACACACGGGCAGTGTCAGATCTTCCTCCCTCTCTAGGAAAACTGTCTTCCTACATTGGAGCAGGAGGGACCTGGATGGATGGACCAATGGACCAATGGGACAGCACGAGAGGCACCAGATCAACCTACTTTTTCACCTTTCAAAATTGTATAAGATATTGGGTTTCCAGGAGGGTAGGCGTTCCCCTTGTCCTGAAGACGAGCTGAACGGTTTTGCTGTTGATGGTCAGGGCTTCAGATAGAGACGGAACCCAGAGCTCTGTAATTGCTTTTCTTTAACATTGTAATAAATATTTTAAAGGTTGTTCTGACTTCGACTCTTCCTCAGAAACGAACATGCAGGACGGTTAAGTCCAACAGTACCCATGTCATGTACATGCAAATAAACTCAGTGGTTAAGACTAGTTTCTATCAGTTTCTATCTAAGGTTAAACCTTTTGTTTGCTTTTATTTCCAGTCGACTGTACTGTTGTAATGGTTTGCATGTTGGTGTTAGTCAGGCTTCACTAGCACACTTGCAGCTTGTTTAGAATACCACTGCCTGTCTTTTAACTGGAATAGGAACTGGGCACACATTATACCTGTCTTGGCTTCCCTACATTGGCTCCCTGTTAAATTTAGGAATAATTTCAAAATTCTATTTACAGTCTACAAAACTCTACATGGATTTCCCCCCTCCTTACCGCTCTCAGCTCCTACAAAAATATAGGCCAGCTAGGTCATTCAGGTCAGCTGAATAGTGTTGAGGCTGAGGAGCAGAGGAGATCAAGCTTTTTCTGTAGTAGCTCCCAGATTGTGGAACAACTCTGTTTGTCACACAAGCTCCTACTCTCCCTGTTTTTAAATCCCATTTGAAAACATATTGTTACTGTCTGCTTTTCCTGATTACCAGAGTTTGTTGCCTTATTGAGGTAATGTCCATTATTTTATGAATTTGTATTTATTTTTCCCCTATTATTGTTTATCTTGTTTGCTTTTATGATGTTGTTTTTTGATCATCAATATACAACACTGGTCAATGACTGTTTTTTTAAATGTGCATTATAAATAAAAACATTATTATTTTTATCCATCCATCTCTCCATTATCTATACCACATATCCTGAAGAGAGTCAAGGGGTTTTATTATCATTACTATTATTAATACTACACTACTTTCTGCTAACAGTCCCACTATGTTTCATGTTTTACATGTGAGAACGTTATCAGTAAGTGGCTATACAACTGTTACTGATGATTCAAAAATGAAAGATTAGTTTGTTCAAAATAGTGATGGCATAAACGAGGCTTTCTGAACTTTTGAACCAATTGCTTTGGAAAATGATTTGTTACTTTGAAATGTTTGAGTTTCCCCTATTATTGTTTATCTTGGAATAGGATGCAGGTGAAAACTTCTGGCTAAATGCATGTAACTACAATGGAAAGACTCAAGACACAGATGATTTGGGAGGCATATTTTGAGTCATTTTCACAATATCGTTGTGTGTAAATAAACTGCGTGACAATAATAAACACTAATAAGAAAGTGCATTGGCCCTACATGTCGGCTGTCTTCATCTGGGTATATTCTAATTATAACATTTCATTTGGAAAACTGTATTTGAAAATAGGCCTCCCTGATGTGGAGAGTTTGTGTGACTGCAGTAAATGAAACCATGAGTGTTTGCAGTGAAGTTTATATAAAAAACAAACAAACTGTAGACCTTGTGGTAATAAGGCAGATAGAAGAAAGCATTCTAATTACAAAATATGCCGAATTAACATGCCTACATAAATGACACACAAATCAACAAACAAAATAAGGCACGTGATTTTTCAGGGTGCCTTGTAGTAGCCTATGCCCTTTATTTCAGGATGCTGACAATGGATGTGTCTTTGTTGGGATGATGTGTTGTTGCAAAACGCTGAATGTTTTATTTTTTTATTTTATTTAACCTTTATTTTACCAGAAAAACCTTACTGAGATTAAAAATCTCTTTTACGAGAGCGGTCAAGACAAATAAATAAAACAAATAATAAAATACTTGTCACAAGTGGTGTGTTTCACTAAATTGTGCTGCATAACATGAAAATGATCCCACACAAGTGGTTAAACTACTGAAATTTGAAATGTTTCATGAAATGATGTGCAACAATCATGTGACTTGGCCACTTTGATACACGCCTCAGAGCAGTGCAGCAAAACGGAAGTGTTACAAGTGGTTCAAAGCATATCAATCTGCTGTTTCTAATCCAACCATCACTAGTCCAAAACCTGAAGCTATTTTTTGCTCACTTTTGACTGTACATTCTACAGTATAGAGAGGAAATGAGGGGGCGATTGTGCAAGTAGCCCCATTTTTAACCTAATAGATGATCATAACTTTAGCATAACCAAGCTGTTTTTGTATTAGTACGTAGGGAAAAGCAACCTATGTGGTTGTTTAGGCTGGAGGACTGACCATTGCTTATTTAGTCATTTATACTTAATGTAATAGAGGAAAACCAAAGTTAGCAACCAAGTTTTCATTCTCTGTTCGGCAGAGACGAGACGGTTTTATGTTGAGAATGAGAGCAAATGTCACAGTAGTATTGCCATGACGAACTGAGGAATTACATAATTGCATTTACCAAAGGACTACAATTTCAGAGAACAAAAAAAAGTTTTATTTATCAAACTGATGAAAAAAGGTTATGAAAATTAATAATTATAACAGAAAAATGTGAATATCAGGCAAGAAAAAGACTGCACCTCCACATCATTAAATGACAATGATAGATAATGGAAACATAAATTGACAGTAAAATACTGTCAAAAAAAGGTGTTATCTAATGATATAGAGGTGACAAGACAATGATTTGAGGTGATCAGTCTCACTTAAAAAAAAAACATTTAAACTTTTTAAATCTGTGGAGCCCCATCCATTATAGCCTCTTTGTCTTTTTGTCTTTGTTATAACTCTGACTTTATTCTCTTTCCAAAATAAATAACACTATTGTAACCGAGAACAAGAAAGTCATGATACAGATGGAAGGGCACCTTGTATTTGTTGGACAACTGCAAGTAGTTAAATATTCATGCAACTTTAGAAACATCTCTGGTTAGATCTCTAGACTAACAATACATGTTTATTCTTTATGAATATCAATATGATTCTCCACATTTTAATTAAAGTTGTTCTTCATGTAAATCAACAGTTAATAGATTTTGTCATGTGAAATACGTTGATAAACCATATGTTCAGTCTGTACAATAGAGGTACTAAAAATTACAACTGTCATGGTATATGTACAATTTCCTACCTAAAAAGTACAACAGCTAGCATGTAATAAAATATGTAAACAAATTTCTTGTTTTTTGACACAGTTGACTGTGACAGCAGATAGAATCACACTTTCAACATTAGATTTATTTTTGTATACATATTTGTTAACAGTTTTGTAGTACTGCATTTGTCTTCTTCCTGACACCTTCATAGAAAAAGAGAACAATAGGCAATGAACCAACATACAGTTTTGCAAAAAGATAAAACCACCACTGGCTGTGCATCAGTAACTGACCTTTTCTTTAAAAGATCACATTTTTTCCATGATTAACATTTTTGAAAGGGACAAAAAGAGGGGAAGGGCTATGTTCTGATCTGATGATGAAGAACCGTTTTGGCATTAAAGAGAACATGGTCCAAGCTGAACACTGTATACTGGACTTTTACTGTACTGTACTTTACTGTTGAATTAGGATGGCATGCATGTACAATCAGTTGCTTCTTACTAAGAGAACCAGTCACTTCTTTCTGCAAAGTGAGTCACTCTGTCTGTCAGATAATGAGGATATTTGTGGTGAATCAGATGCCAGAGCGAAGAGATTCTGCGAGATCTGCCAATGGCAATTTGCTTGCTTGGTTTCATTTTATACACAGAAATAGTTTGTTTTCTTACTATTCTTTGTCATTTTTTTTCTTTTGCTTAAAGCAAAAATAAGTAAAACACCACAATTTTATTATGTATAAACCATAAAAATTTGTCTGATACAAGAGTCCTTTTTTACTTGTACAGTGATCGTGTGCCTGACCCCCCTCTTTTTAAGCACTACATTGCTTACATGCTGAAAATTTATAAGATTATGAGCCTTTTGTAATTAACAATTTTACAAAAAGATTTTTCATTTAATGCCAAGAATCACATAGCTCTGAAAGTCACTTAGGAGATGGTAGCTGTGAAATATTTCTATACTGATAACATCTCTGACCAGATAGAAGAGTAAGATCTCTAAAGTTGCTATTTTGCCTTGTCGTTATGCTTACAATAGTAAGTGTGCTTTATATTACAGTACATATCATCAGTTCATCTACTCAGCACAGTATAAGATTATTCAAGTTCCATGTTATACCATTGTTTGTCATAGCTCCTTACAAGGAAACTGATAAATAAATGTTCCCTTTGTGCTTTCTTTCATCATTCTCTTGTGTTCACGAAAAGTCTCACAGTCACACATAATACTCCTTATCCTTATTTTTCTGTTTTTTGTTGCTGCCTTTCAAGCTCTGCTGTTTGTCCTTCATGACAGCGCCATTGCTCTGCACAGCTGAGTTGGTTATGTAGTTCCTGCTCTCGTCCACCTGGTAGGAGCCTTCATCCCTGTTCCTGTACTTATACATGGCATACAGAAGGATGAGGATGCACAGGGCAGCGGCCGCCACTATTCCGATGACCATCCCGGTGGTGCTGCTAGATTCACGGACCACTTCCGAGGGCCCTGGAACTCGCCTGACGCCCGGCTCTGTGGGAAGTGCTGTGGGTATATTACGGAACATTGGGGAGGTTATTAATGGGCCCCTCAGCTTGGTGCTGTCTACCTCAAAGGATGTGGGCAATGGAAGCAACACTAGGTCGGGCTGGGGTTTTAGCTCGCGGTTATTCATTTTGCCAGCCGGCTGTTTGGCCGGAGCATTGTGGAGGGTTGCGGAGGAGGCAGAGGTGGCGGTGGTGCGGCTCTGGTCGGCGGTTAGTAGTATGGTGGTAGTGGTAGTCTTATTGCGTCTGGAGACTGAAGGATTGTTAGGTCTAAAAGTCTTGGGTGCATGAGCTTTGTAGCCACCTTCAAAGCCTGATGTGGACAAGGTCTTATCTGTTACCAGGGAGAAGGTCGTGTAAAAATCTTCATCATCAGTAGGGGGCAGGTTAGACTTGAACGCTTCCCCAGAGCCATACCCCGATATCACCAAGCCATCATCATCACAATCATCGCTGCCTCGGTCCGACAAGCAAGGTACCCCCGCCTCAGTGGCCTTGGACAGGGACTCTTTGGTGGTCTCAATAATGGTGAGGAGTGAGTGGTGGGTTGAGGGAGTGGGAATGAAGGGTGCACGAGGAGCTACAGAGGGGTGTGCTAATGGATCCTCAAGAACTGGGATGACTAACAGCTCCTGGGGTTAGAAACAGGCAAATAGTAATGTTAGAGGGCAGCATGAGAGTTTTATGACTTATACTGTTATTTACTATTATTTATGTCATTATTTACATCTCTACAAAAAATCAAAACAGGCACAGACTAAACCCAAATCCACAAAAAGAAACTTGGCGCTATCAACATAAGAGCTAAAATTAGCATATTTCTGAAATTAATTTCAAAAGGTTTAAGAAGTGCGTAAGGATGAGCCAAAAAATCACTATGCTCACTGTAGATAGATGTACTTTATTTCTTAATTATTATTTAAGAAATTTTTAAGGGAGAATACAGTCTTTAAATGTAGACTAATCATCTTTACATGCCAAATACAAATGCATGACAATGTATGTTGCAGAATAGGTACAGTCAAAAGCTTCTCCTTTATTGAAGTAGAAGGAAAAGTTCTAATATTTAAAAAAAATCATTCATTTAGATCAAATAAAATGTTTTGTCCAAGATGGATAAACATTGACTGCTGTCACATTAGAACTGACAGACTGACAGTGGTGTGGTTACTAATGGCTCTCCAAATCATCTTAAACCTCTTACTTTTTTATGGCAATACAAAATGTGTAGTTATAGTTCTACAAAAACTTCTCAGGTATAGAGCTGTTCTGGAAAGTAAAAGTGATCTCACCCAGTTTGTTTAGGAACAAGCTGACTTTATAGCTACCTCGAATTATGTTTGCAAAAATTAAATAAAAGAAAAATGAGGAAAGCCCTCCACCATTATAGCCAAGAGAGAACTTGTGAATAGCAACTAAAATTAAATTGGGAGCACATTCTGGGCAGCTTGTCATTAGACTATTTATACATGAAAAGAATTAGATAAAAAGTCAACAGTCTTTACTGTCATGTGTAAACCATCTGAGGAAACTAAACATTAGAAAATAATGCATATTGTGACTTTAAAATTTCTAACAACAGTTAGTTGTAGTTGCTAATCAAACACACTGTATGGACAAGTCAGGATCAAATTTGAGCAGACTTCATGAATGAGACCCAATAGTTTGATAGTTTCATGACCAAGGAATTCCAACTGGATGGTCAATAGACTACATAGATAGTTTAATTATATTGTCATCTCAATTTTGATAACATTGAGAATCTCCTTTCTTCTTTAAAGCTTTTTTTCACTGGGCAGCACTTTCCTGTTTGGTGACAAGATTTTTTTAAAAGTTCTTAATGATGTTTGTATTTTTTATTTCATAAGTAACAGTGGTTCTGTCATAAGAGCAGCTCTGAGACCAAGAAAAGACTGTTTAACTATAACTTTAATTTTAGATTTATGCAATGTCAATGGCAGAGCACCTGAATGTTCACCATTTGTGAAATACTGACCTACAGTAGGTGAGAGATGTCATGACACATACTTTCATCCAATAAACAAATGAAAGCTGTCCACTGGCTTTAGTTTGTAATTAGACCAGGTCTCCTGACAAATGAATTTAAATATGTACATGCTGTTACTTTACAGCACGTTTTCTTCTTAACTAGGAGTAGACAAAAGAAAAAATTCAAATGATATATTTCAGCAAATAATGTCTGAATGATAATTCAGACTCTACAAACAAATTGTCTCAATTGAAAGTTGTTACTGTCTGTTGTACTGTTGGCTTACTACATCACTTTCTCTGAGGCCTACAGTTTGTCCAAATTTGACAGTCTTGATAAATATGACCAGAACACAACAAATAGCTTAACTGCTACCTCTGTTCAAAAATATCTTTTGGTCATTGTTGCTTCTCTTGGATGCTTGACATTTACTATTCAGAATGATGCACTCACCTAAAATCTGAATTTAAAATGTGCACCTACAAGCATGATTTATGATATCACAGCTAGTTTGGAAGCAAGGCCTATGCATGCCATGTGGAAAGTTGAAGCCTCCATTAATGCATACATTGAGGATGGATGTTCAGTGATATAGGAGACATCTTTTACCCAGAAGTTACACTTTTAAAATGTAAAATTCATAGATTTTTTTAGCAAAGGAGGAAGTGTTAAAATTTCTAACAAGACATTCAAACTTTTATAGAAAAATCTGTGCTACATAGCATACTGACGCAAAGGCTGATAGATGTCAAAAACTCATTTTTAAATACTGGACAGAAATTTAATTTATGATTTATGGATGTCTTCTCAAGCTGTTACTGATGGAGTGAACATTCAAAGTGCCATTAAAATGAAAAGTATCCACTGCCACCAAGCATATGCATAATGAATCTTTGATGCACATTCCAAATTCTGTATTGCTGTATGTGACTCACAAACGATCACAAACACCACCATATATATTCACAAACACACAACTCTGTAGCTCAGACAGGCCATTTTCTTCTATCATTTTGAACAATAAAACACTACTAAAAATTCAGCTGTCCACAGCTTGATCGGAGGTGCAGTTTGTAAGCTTTTAAAAAAGTGCTGCTTCGCACAGATGCTTGTAAAATCAGAATTTCTCTGGTGTAGGAAATATTTTTTAAAGGCGGCACATGTAGCATTTTCTTTTCATGTAGTGGAAAACTAAACACAAAATAAGCCCAGTGAGGATGAGTCATCCATATTTGGAAACTGTCTTCACTCAGCTATTTCTTATAACTTCAAATGAGTTGGTGGTGAGAAATTGATGAAACTGCTACATGTAACATCAACCTTGTTCATTAGCCACTTCGCTTATAGTGTGAGATATATATGATTTTGAGATGTTCTACTCCTCACATTTTACAAGCTGCATCTTTAAAACCCAATTCAGAGAGAATGAAAACATGCATACGGTCTACTGTCAACTTACATCAACAAATTGCCCGCATGATTTAGGCATGAGGAAAAAAGTTTACAAAGGAAAAGTTGTGTAAGAATGTTGGATAGCCACTTGGTACCGTTAAATATAATTTTTTTCATTGTAGATTGTGTTCTATCTTAAAACATGACGGTACAGTGAGGCAACAACACATACATCCACACCACATAACATAAAAAATAAACACCATAATTCTGTTTTTTATGTTTTGCTTTTTCCTGGTAAATAATTTGCTTTTACAAAAAATGTGTATCTACATTTTTTCATTGCAATAGACTTCAATAGTATCTAAAATCTATTAATGTTACAGTTTTTGCTTAAATCGTCACTTTAGTGTAGAATGGATGGATGACTATATTTTAATTTCTCTAAAGACAAGGGAGAAGGTGAAGAAGGGGTGGGACCTATGAACATACTACATAGGAAATGAGGGTGATGAGGGTGACAATGGAAGTCAGTTGCCATGTCCATGTAAAGGCAGTACGAAGCGGTCGGGCGGCATTAGAGCTTTTGGCTGTAAGGAAGGGATGGGGATATACAAACAATGAGCAATATACATGCCCATCTACAGAAAAGAACAGAAGTCTAACACTGACAAGTCTGACAAACCCTAAACTGCAACTTCTTAGCCATGCAATTTCTTTTAAAATATTATTCAGCAAAGATTATTATTTTTGTCAAACTAGATTTTAAAAAATCTGGAAAATGGAAGATATGTGAGAAGTGGATCTGGAACTGCTTCACCTACTAATTTGTGGGCATGGAAATACATCTGCAAAATGCCAGTTGTTGAATTGATTGTGCAGCTATGATTGTTTTAAGACTTTCATTTTTGTAATTCAGTATTTGTCAGAAATACTATACTATACTATAGGAAATAAAACACACAAGTTAGTCACTGAAATAGTTCCAAATCCAAAAAAGTCAAATTATATTAAAAAAAAAATTCACACTTTGATTTAAATATTATCTGACTGACCAAGAAGAACAAACCAAACATATTTAATAAGCCAAAAACCATAATCAGAACCAAAATGCTAGTGATCAATTGGATAAATACAAAAAATATGATCAGATAAAACTATCAAATGAAAAATGTTAAGATGAAAGAACAAAGCCATTTAAAATTTTGCACACACTACAACCAGATGCACACAATAGAAAACAGACACTGCTGAGAGAGGCACTCGACTGGAGGTCGGGCTCCTCTCTCATGTGTTTCTCGATGACAAATCTATCTGTAATGTTAGTCTTTAAACATGAACCGGCCGTGCAGTCTGGGTGTACATCAGAGAGAGACAGTACTGGCTGAGAATGGGCTTTTTTTCTGGTTTTGTTTTAGTTGTACTGCAGGATGTTGATGCATGCTTAAAGTAAGTTGCATTTAGGGAAAGTAGAAAAGAAACAACACAGCAAACTGGGGGCAGGTAACACTGATCAATGTTAGAAAAATAGGAGACAGTCACTGTGTCCCAATCCCTTACTATAAACAAATAGCTTTTTTAAGGTAATGTAACTGTTTGTACTGGCTGACAACAGCACATAAAATACTCATGATACAACATGTGTGCAGACAGACATCAGTCAAACTGCAACTTTGCAGAGCTATTGCCAGTTCATTATTTTTTGTGCATTGCAATGTGGCACAATAGTATCCATTATGACAACACCCGTCTTTTCACTTTAGCCAGTGTGAATGCATGACATATCCCAAATCCAACCCCTCAACAAAACCTAGTTAAAATTTGTGTGTACTACGCAATTGGGACACAGCTGAAGTTTAAATAATAGCAGTGAAGAAGAGGAACAAAATAAAAACACAAACTTGATAATAATATTGTGTCAAGTACTGTATGTGAAATGCAGTTTATTCTGGATTCAAGTGTGATAAAGAGTCAAAAGACAAGCTTATAGCTGGTATCCATAGCACTGTGTATGTGTGCTCCAAAGATAGCAGTTGAAAGTGGAAACTTGGAGTTCACCAGAACATGCCAAACAAAACCTGTGCTGATGGACATGGTATACATAATGCCTTGGCCATGACAGGTCTATGACCAGAGATTATTTCTCAATAGTAGCTTAGGTCAAAGGTTCTTTCATAGTGCCATTTAAATTCAAATCATTAAAGGTTCACCTTCGACATTCCATTAGAGGAGGTTTGATAAAACGTCTCAGTGATGAAGCACTAGTTAAGAATCATACTCAATATGAAGCCAAGCAATAGAGTGAAAAAGAGTTGCCTTATATTTACTTTTACATCTGGCCTTTGGACGAAAGTTGTGCTCACATCACTCTGCCCATATACATACAGCAAATCAGGCTCCAACATATCACTGATAGTATACATCTATGCTTCAATCAGGAAACCACAGCACTCTTCTAGGGGTGGATCAGCTGTCAGACTGAGGGTTGGACTCAAACCAAACAACCTAGAGTTCATAGTTTTTATGTTTCACAGTTAGCTTATGCTTTTGAAAAGCTCATTTATTGACAGAAATATATTATGGATACCAGCTTTAACCACAGTGTCTTTTGACATATGAGACAATAATTTGTCTAATGCAACCCAAATGATTTATCCATGTTAGGTATAAAAATATTCGGAGAAGAATTCCATAAGATGGCACATGGCTGATGAGTTGCTCAAATGAAAATTGACGGAGACCAGTGGTTGCCTAGAGGGCAGGAAACCTATTTAAAAGCATACAGTGTGCTTTGGAAAATGTCACTGTGTATTCAGTGGTGTGTGATTTCTGATTCACTACAGATGTTGTATGCAGTCTTTAAAATCTCGGTTCTCCAGCTGTGATTTAAAACGCAAGATCTATAAAATCTCAAGCATATCTGGTGCAGGTTTAATACTCATTCAACTTGAAAGTGCACATAGAGTAAGTGCTTAAATTTAAAAGCCGAAGGTATTTCCTTGTCTTCTGATCTAAGTCTGACTGGTACACACAGACCCCTCTCTGTTTAGGGTATTCAGTTCCTTCCAGATGGAGGATAATAAAGCTAAGTGGCTCATTTGTAAATTACTAAGAGCTGCAGAATTTTTGTATTTAAGTGACTTTATCATCAGCAATTAACAAGTGACAGTGCACACTGCACTGCACCATAGAAAGAGTAAGGAGTTAAATAGTATAAATAAAATTCATCAGTCTGTTATAACAGCTTTCTGTCATTCAGAGATAGGTCACTTTTATGTTACTGTTCCTACTTCATTCAGGCCATGTATGTGTGATTTTTGCCATACATGCAAAATTAGATATTACATCAAGTGACGGCCGGATTTTCACAGTATATTCCAGCATAATATTTTTCCCCAATGTGATTGGTGTTTATGGCATTCTCTGAAGCTTTTTTTTTTTTTTTGGTGAGCTGAGCAAATCATTACAATGGATGAGAGACATGCGCAGACAGCTAAACCATCATGATTGGTAGGTCCACTATACATAACAACATTCTATTTTAGTACACTGTAATCATGTGCATGCCTATCTGTTAATGTGACTGCATGCAGACTTGTGCCATGTTGAAAGTAAATCTTAACTGTTATTATGTCTGACCTCCTAAGATTGCTGTTGTGACTTTTATTGGAAAGTATCCAAAGTGTTCATTCAGACATGAAACCAACATGTTCAGCTGCCATCAGATGAATGGAAAGGAGGGCATGTCTGCAGGATTTGTCACAGTCATTGGCCAAATTTTTTGGTGAGGTAGCATGAGGCCAGGGATGCTGCAGCCAGAGGTGTAGTGCTATTTGATCAAGAACTGGGGCACACCTATGACACACAAGTACACCCACACAGTTAAAGTGCCCATGGCATGGCTTTCCTTGTTTTCTGACTTATCTACAATGTTATAATGTCAAATTATCATCTTAGACATGTGACCTAATGATCAAAAAATGAGGTGAACATATGTTGCAGTGTTTCTATGCAGAAGTAACTCAGTTTATACACATCTCACAAAGGCTTGTGCGCAAGAGTTTTTTTCTACCAAAATTAAGTATTATGTGACAGTTTAAGGATCTGCTTGAATGGGCATAAAATCCAGGTGGTTGCTTGTTCATGGGAGCTTGTCTGACATCCACGCGTGCCCCCACCATATTGGCAAAATATTATACTGCCTTGTTTGTTATGTATGTTTTCAATAAAGCTTCTTTTTTTTTTTAAAAAAAGGACATCCACTAGTGCCATTGGTTTTGTGGATATATTTTCCCTTCTGCTGCCTACACTGTGGCCAGAGGATGTGGAGAAAAATACAGGGCCTGATTTTTTTTTTACCTGATCAGGTCTTCAGCTACAAGCAGCCAGTCAGTGAAGCCACCTCCTCAGTTAGTGATCAGCTCATCAATGCTGGATTCCCCTGGAGTACAGTACCTGTTTGCTTTGACTGCTTGAGGCCAGTGTGTCTGCCACATGTAATGTGTTGCTGCTTAACAAGAGGATTAACAATCTATGATGTTATTATTGGTGCTACGCTACCTGTTGGAATTTATTTCACTACTTTGAGACTGTATGTGGTCATGTGAAGGAAGACGCAGCGACCACCGGTTGGATTTACCGACCTTGGAGCTACTTAAAAAGGGAGTGATGTTTCCACTACTCTGTGGGACTTAACAGTAAGTTCAGAAAAACACATGTTGCATGTCTGTTAATGCCTTGTTTCTGTAATGTTAGAGAGAATTGCTGTAAGGCTGGAGAAGTTACATCTGTATTATGCCAGTTAAAATATGGGCTTTCTCAATTACTCGCTTTGTTTAGAGTGTTACGCATCTCTTTTCATCAGTACATATACTGTTGTTTACCTGTCTATGGAGAAGAAATTCAAACTAATTAATGCCGTCGCAGTTCGTTGTGCTGTCCATTTGTGACACAACACCAGTAGCAGGAGGTTTACGCTTTCATGAACTATCCTCTTGTTTTTAGGAAGAGGCTTTTTGGTTTTATTATTGGTGTTATAAAAAAAAAATTGACTATTTGGAGTTATGAGGGGTGCCAAGATAATTTAGAGGTACCCAAGATTAAACATTAAATGGCTGGAAACAAGCGTGCCATGGGGACTTTAAGTTGCAGCTTGAGGGCAATGTGAACACTTTTCCCACAGTGGCAACTGTAATTGCCCACAAGATCAAATATCAGACCGACTTCATTCTCTGTTGTGGCAAAATGTGAAGTTGTAGTTATTTGTCACAGTGTGAATGCTCTATCCATAGATAATCTTATTTCTAAGGCGTAATCTCTACAGGGGACCATGGGACACATCCTTCCCAAAAAATATGAAAAATGGAAATTTGTCTCCTCCCCCCAATATTTGTCATGACCAGTCATCAAATGCCTCCAAATCTTTAAGAAAATAGATGCTCCAAAATGTATTGATTGTTCTCCGAACTCCCCCTGCTTCATGTTGGTTTACATGTCAACCAGCACAGTGAACACATCAGCTGTTGCCAGAGCTCACAAATGGTCAACATGTGCCAAAGTCTGGCCATCTTGTGCCCGCTTATGTCAGACCTACAGCGGATCACTCATAAGTACACAGGTAAAACAGTCTGTTTAAATCCTAGCATCACTTAAGTTAAATGTAAAGTCTGTTTCTGCTCATGATCATCACATCTTATGTTTGTCTCCATGGCCCCTCCTGGAGATTTTTCTTTTTCCTCTTTTGGTGAAAAAAGTGGCAGAGCCGGCAGCACTACACCTATAGCTTCAGCGCTGAAAACTGGGTAAGTGCAGCTGATAACAAGCAATTAATTACACAATGGCACTTGAAAACTAACTGTATTAAAAGTCTATACTAAAATATCAAGTACAAGACTTTGTCATGTTAATGCATTTAATAATACTGATCTAGTGTGTCTGAGTGGTGCATGTACATCCCCGCGGCCATTGTCTAAAAAATTTATGATACTACTCCACTTGTTGGCTGCAGCTGAAAAAGTGGCTGCATTGATTGTTCCATTAACATATATACTTGGCTTTGGCTGTGAAAAAACAAACCAGCTGTGTGTTCCCTTGAGTCTCCTACTATAGCTTCAAAATTCACCTGGAGATAAAAGTGCCTGTTTGCGTAATGCAGACTCTTGTAGCCTACTTGGTTTATATCAGTCTGACACCTAATCTCAGGCAACACCATCAAAACTAATGCATACTAGGTTTTGCTTTTTATTTTTGTTTTATTTTTTGGAGGGGTTTGTCAGTGTCAAGTGGAGGGTTTAACTAAAATTGCTTTTTAAAACAAATATAAGATTTGGTGTAATCCAGTCAATGGAAAAAGAGAGAAAAGGCCTTGTGCTCACAATTCAAAACTGCCTATGCTCTACCCCTAACCTGATTCTGACACACTTTCTAAGCCTGATTCACGCTGTAGATAAAATTCCATTCTTTCAAATTTGTCAGTCCTCACTGAATCTGATGCACATGTATGACATGTATATCCCCTGGAACCCTTTTGTTTGGTTTTTTGTTGTTGTTTTTGATTTAGGTCTCTTTTTCCCTCTGAGCTTTTAGATACACTTTCACACTTCCCCTCTGTAGCGAGCTGTGAAATTCAATAAAACCAATAAATTCTTAGGCTACATAAAAACGTGATTTCTTCCTGATGAGCCTACATGAAAATTATTTTTGTCCAATTTGTGGCAAAAATTTGAAAAAAATCTTTCAGGCACTCTAAGGTGGAGCAAGGAATATGTTTAAGAACCTTGTTAAGTATTTCTTCTGTATTGAGGACCCTTAACACAGCACAATAATTTTATTTCTCTTTAACCCACTAGGTTTGGGTGCCACCTCCTCTTTTTCTAGTGTTTTTTTTAAATAGTGTATCAGGGGACAATTATAATACAGACTTTTGAGAAGTTTAAGCATGCCTTGATCTCTTTATGAACGCAACCTGAAAATGCATTGAGAATGTGCTTTTCAGATTTAGCTGGTTTCGTGTGGAAATATTCTAATACAGCTCATCAAGAAGCTGGTGAAATAATTCTAATAGGACTTGGCTGGACAGTAATCTCACCTTTCATTTGGCACTGTATTTTTTAACAGCATCATGAATATGATTGTTATGGCTGCAAGATTTACAAGTGACAGCTTAAATTAATCCACATTAGTGGGAAAGAACTACAATTCCTTTTTTCCTGGCCATAAGGTGCTTTATGTTGTATGGGTCAAAATTTATGTGGTCTCCAAGTAAAGTGCACAAGCTATTTACTTTTCTGTCAAATATCTAACAATTTATTTGCCATCTTATGAAATTAATTCCTTTCTTAACTGCCATCTTATGAAATTAACTGAAAGGTAAGGAGAATATGACAGATTTACAACAGAGAACAGAATCACGTGATAACTTATCCAGACATACAGACAGCAACCACACTGACAAAATAAACACTGTGAGGTAAGACAGACTACATTCGATGTCGCTGCGACCGCAGGGAAAAAAAAGTTCCTTAATGACAAATGCAGACAAAGAAACCAAGTTAGTCTAAATGTGGGGGCATGGAGTCAAGGATCAATCAAAAAGCATGCAAAGAAATTATCAAAGGTCACCCTGAAGAAAATGATTTGAATAGTTTGCTAAACCAGTGGTTACTTAACAAAAAATAAAGTGGAAAATACTAGATTTTGGGGCAAAAAAAATCTTTTCATGCCATCCACACTAAAAATATGTTCAAATGCACTATAGCATTAGGAAGAAAGTTGTTAAGAAGTTACAGAACAGCTACTCTAGGGAGAGATCTGAAGCTACTTAGAAAAAATTAGTTCAAACTCCTTTGCAAAAAAAAAAAAGAACAAATTGACAAAATAGATGTGATACTAAGATATGAAAATATAGACTAATAAAAAAAGCAGTGGCGGGCCGTCAGGGCCAGCAAGGCCTTCTCTGCTGGCCTAAACACTATTAGAAGCACCGATCTACATTTACAACCGAAATTCTAATATTTGTTCCATGAAATTGTATTAATTTATTCCCAACAGTCTGTTCTCTTCATTTCATAGTATTTCTCTTGGCTGCACCGCTTCCAGTACGTGTATGTGGATGTTAGATTTTTTGTCCAATCAGATTTCATCCTCTATGTGTTGCCATGTCAATCTAATCTGCCCAGGGCCTTCAGAATCAGAAGTGCTGGCCCATGTAACTTAAACTACATTAGCAATGGGACTGTTTCTTTAACCAATCAGGTTTCAAATTTGCCTCACAGGGCCAGCTAGCTGGCCTCTCTCTGTAATGCCACACTTTCTTATATTGCGTTTTTGTATAGCATTGATGGTTTCTATAATTGTGACGTACAGTGGTGGTATTAAGAGGTGAATTGAGTTGGGTAAGTCTCCATTGAAGGCCCAGGTACCAAATGCACGGCCCGCCACTGAATAATAGTCACCTGCCAGCATAAAATGCCACTCAGTTGAGTTTATTAACTGAGATCTAAGCCTGTCCTAAACAAGGACAAAATTACAAGGAGTGTTATAATTTTATGTAAACACATCTGAATTTTGGACTCGCACTAACACTAAAACATTAAAGAAATAAATATTTAACTTTATATCTTTTATCTTTTGACCAACTTGATCACTGGTCTAAATAATGGGCCTGCCTTTTCTCTTCTTTATACGTCTCTCTCAAATTTCTTATCTAAGAGACAATTCTGTTTGACACTGAAAATATCTGTGCCAACACTGAAAAGCTGCTCACATGCAGCACAGTAAAGATAAAAAAAATCATTACTTTCCTTCTTTGGCCCCAATTTTTTTGTAGTATCAGTAGCTAACGACACAAAAAATGACAAAACAATTAAGCTACTTGAATCACTATGCAAATATGACTATAGTTAAACTACCAGCAAGCTATTGTAAAATGTAGTAAAACTACTATTTTAATTACATGTAGCTCACTACTCCCCAACACTGGGAGGGTACGACACCTTTCAAATACAACCGACATCGGTTACATATAGAACTTGGATGAAGGAGTTGATGGCAAGAAAGTATTGTTTTTGCCTATGTATTGCCTTTGAAAAAAGTAATAGAGATGTTTTCATTAAAAGCTTCATGGCACAAGCTTGCGTTGTACCCCAGAATACAAACATCATGCCACACAAGATGAGGCTAAAAATCCAAGAATGCATTTCTGGATCTTTGGCGAATAGACGGGAATGATGCCTTGATAATACAATTTAGAAAAGACCAACCAAAACAGGAAACAGCGTTGACTGGCTAAAAGAACAAAGGAAACTTCAAATCAAAGCATGCCACTGCCAGCTATCAAACAACAAAGGGATGTTAGGGTTAGAATGGTGTGAATTTCTGTGTAAACATACTGTATGACTGGATGACTGGGGCCCTGTCTTTGTCTTTCTTCACAAATCCCCATGAATCTCAGGCTACACAGCACAGCTTTAAACCCATTTGCACCACAACCTTTCATACACTCTTTGAAAAAATTTGGGAATGACCTTTAAAAGGGAGAACCTACTGGTGGTCAGCAGAACAGCACTCAAAGCCTCACCAATCATGTCTCAATATTACCATTACCATTACCAACAGGAGTTAACTAACACGATGTTTATTCCTGTCAAAAAGCAATATTCCTCCTTTCTTGTGGAATATCATGAATTTCAACTCACTCAAACTCAGTTTTCACTCAGATCTAGCTTTTTATTTGCAGAATAGCTCATCATGCTTACAGATGCGATTATTATTACTATTATTATGTCACTTTGACTCCTTTCCTGTTTTAATAGTAATCTGTTACATTGACAGACAGATTGGCTGACCTACCGTTTACACCTGGCAGCAGCACTTTAAAGCTGTCTGGAAAGATCTAAGGAATTAAATTCTACACATATATGACAGCATTCAAATAAACATTATTTTGAAAAGTTATGGTGTAAATTTGAAAGTTACAACATGGCTGTTTGCTGTTTCCTATTAAAAACGTTATGTTGCTCAAATATGGAAATTCCCAAATTCTTTCAAACTGATTCTCAAAGTTGTTAAAATTGTTAAACATTTTAGCTTTTTTTTAAATAGTTAGATACAAAAAAGACAGAATAACAAGTACACCTATAAGCAAAAGTATGACCCAAACACAAAGAAAAACCTGTACACAGAAATTCAATGATATCTGTTCTGTATTACATGTACCAGTGCAAGTCTCTAAATATGGGAAAACAAAGGATAACAAACTAAGAAAAAAAAGTTAAATTCATCAGCGTGGTCTAGACAACATGCTGTGTTTTAGCTGAAAACAAATTTCAAAGAACAAAAAGTGACAAAATGTTGTTTCAAAATGAAAATCAGTAGAGCAGTGAATGTCAGGAGCAGTGGACTCAAACACGATGTGATACACTTTGCAGCATCAGTGCAGAGAACATGGCTCACCATCATACAAATTTTTGCACATTTGTGATGACATGTCCTAACCCTTATATCTCCTCTCAGCTCAGAAAATCTGTATGCATACTGATGACCATGTTAACCACTTCGGAAGACCCCATGTGCAAGTGTAGCTCATGATAATAATGGCCTTCTGAGTCACTGTTTTCAACTAGCTACACACTAAATGAACTTGCTGTATGACTGATGTACCAGTTTAGCTAATTTCAATTTGAATTAAAAATTAACATCATTTAATAATCCAGCTTCCCTTGGATTGGGTAAAGTGTAATGTATTACTGTTGCTAAATTAGCAGTTTTATGAAGTTACACTTTGCCTAACCATGGGGGTGTGATGCTTTGAGGATACCTTTATCCTCTGATGCGAATGAGTGAAAGCACAAAGAAAGCAAGCAAAGGCAAACTAACCTAGCCCACCTGCATGGCTAGTTTCACACTCCTCCAGGTCTTCGTCATCACTCGAACACTCTGCAGATGACACAATGTCTTCTCCTGCATGCTTCATGGGCATCAGAGGTCACAGCCACAACAAAGATACCCAGATACGCAGACACAAAAAGCCATCAGCCAAAACAAAAAAGACACACAAGGACAAGGGAAAATTTACAAGTTAGAAAGTGAGTATGAAAGTTCATTTTTGACCTTGGAAACAGTAGCTTGATAAACACTCAATGTTCACTTGTTATCTTTTTTTGAAAGCTTTCAACACCATCTCCCAGTTATCCTCAGTTGATGCAAGTTTGCTATGTTGTCATGGAGATGGCTCAGGTTTACCATGTGATGTCAAGTGTGAGGAGTGCTTGATCTAATCTGGCCGTTAAGTTGCTCTTTAGGTAGGGAGACTTGGTTTTCTAAACAAAGATCAGAATAAGAGCTTTAAGAGACAATTCTCTCTTGAGCCACATATCATTTTTTAAGAACTGGCGTTAGGGGATAGTCATTTTACTGTGCCCCATCTCATTGATTTCTACAAGTATTAATGCCTAAATGCATAGTTTATGTTGTGTTTAACTGCAATACCTTCAATTTCTGTTCATTTAGGCATCTGTAGGGTGCACACTTAGATGTTGAATTGTTTGTGTTAAGTGTACATCTACTGTAGGACAGTTCCACCCTACAGTTCTGTCTGGTTCTAGTCTTAAAGTGGGGTTCTTATTATCCACTCTTTTTACCCCAGAATACCTCTTGGACCGGTTGCACCCCCCTCTCTCTATCCTCCTTCTTCTCTGTGATGAGATGTTGTGCTTTGCTGTGCTCCACCTTTTATTGTATATTGTAAGTGGTTAAAGGTAATTCTAAGATGCTGGTTTGTGTGATTGGGGTTTTTTTGTTTGTTTTTCCTAGCATCAGCAACTCATAAACACAGATGTCAGACAAAAGACAGCTGTCGAAATTGAAAAGCTGACAGATTTACCTCGAGTCATGCACAAAGCCAGTAATGGGTCTGGGTGGCACTGGCCCACCACATTTTTTTCCCAGCTCACCCAGCTGCATTTCATCTTATATGCTGTGGAAAATGTAACTACCGGTATCGTCTGTAAAAGTAAAGCATGGAAAATGTAACTATAGTCTGTAAAAGTAAGGTGTCAAGAGACTGACGCCGAAAGTGCGGTATGTGCTGTGCAAAGCATTTAGTGTGTACCTCCACATGGTCACTCGTGCATTGGAAGCACTCAGTGTACAAAAAAAGCACAGAGAAACTACAGAAACACCTTAGAAAAGGGAAAGAACGACCCAAAACTTTGACTGATAGTAGATAATGAGAGAATTACTGGCTACATTTGAAACACATGTACTGCATATGAGCCTATATCCAACCCATGGTAAAACACAGCCAATAAAAACTGCACACACTTTAAAAAGAACTGCATGTTCAACAGTGGTGGAAAGTAAATAAGCACATTTACTCATATACTGTACTCAAGTACAGTTTTGAGGTATCTGTACTTAAGTATTTCCAGTCTCTGCTACTTCACACTTTGACTTCTACAAGTCAAATATTGTACTTTTTACTCCACTGCATTTATTTTATAACTTTAGTTACTAGATACTTTTTTAAAATCAGATTAATTGATCTCTGGTTGAACATTCAGAAGGTACTCAGCAGTAATTCTAACTATTAGCAGTATTATTGAGCCTCTCCATACCTGTACAGCTGAGGAGGATCTGTGTTTCCTTGTGGTAGTGGTGGACATCATGGTAGTAGTCTCAATGAAGGTTGTAGACATCTCTGGAGGCATGGCTGTTGTCCTGGCTGAGCCTGCCACACTTGGCATATCACCTACCAGCCTCACACTGCCATTTATCTTGATGTTAGAGTTACCTTCAGCAGCCATGTTCAACACCTTGAGGCCATTATAATAAAGACCAGACAACTGACCCTGAAAGGGTCGGCCGCGATCAGTACCACCAATTGCAACTGTTGCTTGAGTGTTGAAAATTGTTAGCTGCCGTCCTAGAGGAAACATCCAGATGAAATATATTTTCAACAGAGAAAAGAACACTTAGTTCTAGCTTTTTATAGCTGCACCATACATTTGCAACAAGACAAAGTACCATATTTTTGGGGCAGTGCAATGAATAGCACAAGGAGTTTTTCCATTTTCCTGACTTAGTTTGCGTGGTATTTTAGTGCCCGGTGTAATGTGCAAACTTGACTTTGCTGCCACTTTGGTAACTTTATCAAACTAAATATTCAAAACAAATGATGTAATAGTGCTTAAAATGTGAAGAAATAATTTTAATTAATCATTCAGGGGATGTTTGAAATCTCCATAAAATAACATTTAGTTTCATTAAAGTAGTCAGCTTTGACCTATATGTTGTCATAGTGCGCTGTGACTGGTTGTTTCAGTTAACAGACTAGAGATATGACTGGTTGAGTGCATATATTAATCACCACACCAGGCCTTTTTGCACTTTGCACAGCCAGAGGAAGAAATTGGCAGGTTAGCTCTAAAGCACCTAAACAGTGTGTACCCAGGACCCACAGTTTCACTTTGTGCAATCACTTGCACCATTGCAATAGAACTCGCAACGGCTACATGAATATGTATGATAACACTTTGTAATAATGACATATACAGTATGTTTTCAATTCATTATGATAATTTGTTAATTTTCATTACAAAATGAATGATTTTACAATATATTGCCTTTTTAAAACAATGATTTGTTCCTTAGTTATGTATTTAACATTTTTATCCCATATGAAGTCCCATATAAAGCTGCATGCATGGGTTTACACTCATGTTCATGCTAGTGACACTGGTAGTACTTTGTTAAAAATGAAAAGCATTGCTTTGGTCTGAAAAAAGAAAAGTTTGCATGAATAAGTTATTACCTGAATTCATGGTATTTTCAGGGTTTTCACATGAGATCATTACAGTTAACACAGATGAGAAAAGAAACATGTTTGTTTGAAATTACCTTTCTCTTGCAGCCACTCTTCTACTGGTCTGGTGTATTTGAAAGGAATTTTCTTATTGGCCATTTGATAGCGTTCAATGTCGCTGTTCCCTTTAAAGTTTAAAAAGACATTTATAAAGTCATTTATTGATCATCTGTGTCATGTCATCTGGAGGAAATATAACTTTCTCTAACATTTACAATATGTTTAAACTTTTTTATCTGAAGGTTACATTCTTATTAAACTCGTTTTAGCAACATCACAAATACAATACAGGAAATTGTTAATGGGTGACAACTGTATAAATAAAATAAAACGAGGTGTCATGGGATTGAACATCCCTCCAACAGATCTGTATGCTCATCACACTGTGATGTAGGTGGGATTGAGACTAAGAACATCCTCTTTGTCTCCTAAATAAGACATGAGTGTATGGGGAGTGTTTTAGCTGATACCGTTATGAGACTGCTTTTAAAAGGAATATAAAATTCCACAATAGAATTTTGCTCTTACATTTTTTATCAAAAAAAAAAATCTGCTTGTTACTACCCACTAAGGCACCTTTATCTGCTTTTTATATCACTATGTCCACATTTTGCTCTAGTTCTGTTAAAGCTTTTCTTTCTTGGTAAGTTTTGTTATCTATAAACTTATACTTCGTTTCTAAAATTGTGTTCAATCAGTCTGCTAAAAGTAACAAGAGAAGGGTTTAAGTTTGAGCATGGAAAATAATTTGACTTATTTTTTGAAATGTGTCTTTATTATGTAGTCTGGGCTGAAATGGCATTAATAATGGGTGGAGTGGTATGAAAGCTGATTCTCAGATGCAACTTGAAGGGATTAAGGCTTTTAGAAAGAAAAAAGTGAACAGAAATGGGAGTTTTAGATAAGTACAATTATGAAATGTTGATCACAGCATGTTCTTGTCATAGTTATTGCCTAATCAGTGTGGTTGTATTGCCGCTCTCCTGCTACCTCCTTCTCATGCCCCTAGTTCCTCTTCTTGTCTTTCTGAGCTCTGGGAGGTATCAGAGTCACTGTGATCTGTAGCTTCTGTTCTTGTATTCAGAGTCACATTAATAATCTTTGGCTTCTATCTGGAAGAGAATTGTATCCTTTTGCCATGCCAGCTGTTGACCTTGCCTCTTTGATGCTTTTTACTGTCCCTATTTCTTTAACTTGAATGCCTTTACTTCTTGCAATATTGTCCCTTAGCTGTACTAATTTCACCTACTGTACTGAAAATGAACTGAACTTCAAAGCCAATGTGCGTCCCAAACTGTGATTCTTGTGTACCATTACACCCCTAATTTCCAGGTCGTAATGGTGGACAGGATGTCATGTGCCATGTGCCTTGCACCTCTGCAGTGGTGGCACCTAAAAGTTGCTTGACATCCTCAAAGATCATATCCTTCATTTATGTTTATAACCTATACTGTTGTCATTCTGGTTGTTCATGCTGTAAATCTACTCTGTACTCTGTGTAAAAGACATATATTGCATATCTATCTGTCCTGGAAGAGGAATCCCTCCTCCCTTGCTCTTCTGAGGTTTCCTCCATTTTGTTCCTGCTGTCTGTCAGACCAGCCTGTGCTAGTAAGCAGAATTAAATGGTTCATATTGCTGTAGTTAACTAGACTGAATTCTAACCTTATCATGATTGCCTCTCTTCTGCATTATGCATGCTCTCATTGTTACTGAATCCAAAACAAGTCCCAAATACTCCACTGATCTCAGGGAGACCAGATGGGGAAGAGGTGGCTTTTCTCCAGCATTCAGATGCAACTTCAGTGAAGAGCCATGGAGCACACACCAGCCAGTCCACCTAATAGATGAACATTCAAATACCTCTCCAACTGCCTTATTGCAGGCCGCTAAATATGTCTTTGAGCCATTTTCTATCTATGACATCTACTGGTTGTTAAACTGCACAGCATATTATGTAGAAAATCAACTGATAGCTTATGTTGTATGGAAAGAGCTTCTGTGATTTTTCTCTACAAATATATTTAATGGTAGTGTACAACCTATTACAAGTCCTTATTGTATAAGACATTCTAGTACAACAGTCCCACTATTCCATAAAAAATTACTAAAGGTAATGGGAACCTCTGTGACATAACTGAATGCCCTGGTGATGCTGAACCACCTGACAATCTCTGATTATTGTTTTGCACTACTGTCACTGACTGTACACGATTTTGAGTCACAGCGTTCTGGCTGCACCGTTTAGATTAATACTACTTACGTCAATCTAGTTCTTATTCTATTCTATTTTTATTCTATTTTAGTTCCTAAATGTTATGGCACCCAATACTAGGTGATAGAGAAGCGGTATTTCGATTTTCTGCATGTCCTGCACATATGGTGAATTAACAATAAAATCCTTGAACCTTGAACAGTATAAGGGTAGGATTTGTTGCAGGACCATCAGACAGGGTTATTTTCTTTTGTGTATTGAGTCTTCTTTATTCTGGATACTCAGGCCTCGTGATATCACACAGACAGACTGACTTAGTGAAAGACTCTGAACTGGATTTGCTAATGTTGCTGCATTTTACCAAATTCTCTTTCTATGGGGGATGTTTATTAAACCTGTCACAAATTACCATCAGGTGCACAAAATATTGGAACACTGCAGTTTTTCAGTTTAGCAGCATATTTACCAACACTCATGATACAGTATAAATGAGCAGAGTTGCAGCTGTGTTAATTTGAATGCACGGCCGCTTATACAGTAAGAACCTGGTGCCTATATTGTGCACGTGTGGACCGAGAGAGAGTGTAAAAGAAAAGTGTAACTTTAGTTTCACCATGCCATCAGATGGTCAATCTCTGACAGTGACAGACTGAGAACTGGTCTCACTCCCTGTTTTCATGAAAACTGGAAAATGATGGGAGCAAATGCTTTGATTGTTCTCCTTCAGTAGGACCCTAGAAATGATAAATTATTCCACAAGAGCTCCTTCTGCTCTGACTGGAGAGCGGATTAGATGGCTCAGTAAGCATCTTATCTGCCTCCCTCACACACAGCACTGAACACCAACTCTACAACGGTTTTATATGGTTTCAAGATTGTGTCTGATAGTGGTAATTGCATTTGTCCTATTAGGATATATAGGGCGGTGCAGTCAATGGCCCCTTCACTACCTGTGGTCTATATGCTCAAGCAAAAAGTTGCACACACCTTTACCCCACAGTCTTCTTTTACTGTCCCTGTTTACACCCTCATTTTATGTTCTTTCCTATTTCTAGCTCTCCCTTCCTCTCACCCTGCAAAAACAAATTAGAAAGACCCATTTCATATCAGCTGTCTTCCCTAAAAGTCTTTAGCACCATTCCCCCATTGCAGGGGCACAATGCCCTCTGTTCTATTATCAGGGCCTCACAGAGACAGGACCTGAATTGAGCTATTTATCAGTCCCATCTCAAGCTGACAAGAAAAGTCAGGTCCTCTAGAGAAATAAAGTTTTGATTGAGAACTGAGGTCTATTTTGCTTTTCAACTCCAGGCTTCCATGAATGTCAGACATGAGAAAGACAAAGCAGCGATTCCAGTACAAACATAGTTTAGGATAACTCTTCCTCAGCAGACCCATGTTTAAGACGTATCACATGTCAGATGTGATGACCTGCAGTATCCCCATATCAAGTGGCTACTCAAGATGTAGACAGACCCTGACTTGTTCTATCAGAGCCAAGTCTGATGAAGGGCTGGCTGTTTATTGAAAATTAGGTTGATTCATCTTTATAAGAGCTGTAACTATAAACATTTGCTCTAGACTCCAAACATGTACATTTACATTTTTGCAGGCAGATCTGAAGAATCAGTATACCTTTGCAGTCAGCATGCTTCATCTTAATTCTGCATATTAAAGCCACACCTGGGTGATATATTTAATATCAGTGATGACAGTAAAATATTGGGTTTATGAAATTGCAAGTTGTTAACTGTAGAAAGAAGTTTCTGTTTACCTGTTTAGTTTAGGCAGATCTGCTTTCCTTATTAGATGTGTTATGTATCTTCAAGCATTTAAGCACAAGAACAAATGTCAGCTCAGTTTTTCTCATTAACACTAAATATTTGCAATATATCAGGGATATGTTCTCAATAATAATTTGCTTACTATTTGAATGGCTACTCTGTCATCAGTTTTTCAGGTCAGTAATTTTTGTTCAGTTCCCTAATCTAACAAGTTACAAGTCAGCTACAGCAACCAAATTCAAGGGCTGTGCCTCAGACCAGATGTTGCAATACATACTGAAGACCAACTGAGGGCCATAGAGTTTACAGATTAGGTACTAATTTGAGAGGGATGGGTGCACTGTATATTTTACTAAGAAAGAGAAGAGTGTCAAAAGCACAGAAGTTCATGTAACAGAAGGAACAGTGATTGCATAGACTTTGGTGCTCACAGTTCCATCATGTTCTAACTCAGACTGCTTCTATTTAAAAGCTCAAAAGCACAAGTTACATCCAAGGTGAGAACAAAAGGAGTTGAGTTCAAGTGTGTTGCTCTTTTGTTGGACACAAATGGTCCCCGGTGACCTTCTCAACAACATGATCCCATTGCCTTATTGCTGTAAATCTTGTTGATACCAAGTGTTATCATTTTAATAGCAGGCTTTCATTGTTAACTGATACTGTCAGCCAGCAGCTATGATTGCCAACATGTTTGTGTAGTAGTAAAGATGTAAAAATAAAGATAAAGATGAGGTTTAGGTTAGAATGAATAATTAGTGTTATACCTGTTGGAAAGTGTTCATTGATTGACCAGTTATCCACCTGCAGCGTAGCATTGCCACCATTCCTGGTGAAGCGGACAACATGATACTTCCCGTCATTCACTGGGGTACTGCTTTCCTGCACGCTGATATCCACTGTGCCAATATTGAATGTCACTCCAATTTTGCCTTGTTGCTGAAATGAGAAAACACAGTTATGCATTATAAACACCAAAACCTATACTATAATAGGGGTGATACATTAATATGAGTATTGTATTACTATAAAACTTAAAATGACTGCATCCAACATCATTTACGTGTACAGTATGTTTATGTACCTCACCAATAATGCCATATAAACCAATGGCTAGAGATGGACATGTTGACTGTAACATTTTTCTCTGTGGAAACACCTTGTTTTTTTAAGTAGCAGCAACAAAACATCACACAATGCAAGAATGTGTGCTCAAAGCATCATGGCTTTTGAGACTACACCGCTTTATAGAGTTACAGAAGTTCCCTAAAATTTACATCTGCACTTGCCATCAAAACACACCTCACTGTCACTTCTCATATTTATTTGCCCTGGTTGAAGAACTTGCAGCGTATTATTACTGTATATCATCTGTGAACTCAAATCATCACAGATCATTGGCATGTTAGATGCCAGTAAAGACAATGAAAAGTGTGTGGGATAGCTGCTCTGCTGCTAAGCTGTGCTTTATTGAAACTAAAAGGTGCATCATGCATCTGTGCAAATATGTATTACAACATCAGCAAAATATTCTTTTTAATTAACAAAAAGCAGGATGTTTACAACAGTATTATGAAGAACTGTCTGACAAGTCATAATTTATGTTTATGTAATGGAACTTGTGATGTGTAAGGATTTGTTTGCTGGGAAGCTTTGACACCAAACTGAAGCTTCATCTCACCATCAGATGGCGGAGCCAGGTTAAATAGTCAGAGAGAAGAACTAGGAACAGGTGAAAAGAATCAGACACTGAGTTGACATAAAGTGGCAGCATGTGACCTCGCAGTCTCCTACAAAATAAGAGTCTGAACCAGAAAGCCAGAGGCGGATCATGACAAATAATTGTACTAGATTTCCCATTTATTTCGATTTTTAAAGCCAATTAAAATTCCAACATTTGTGGTTAATCATTTATGAGACTGATGGGGTTTACACAACCACCCAAATAGCATCCAGGGAATTAGTATTAATAGCTGTGCATTTTTTATTTATTTATCTAGGAACTTCTGGTTGCTCATAAAGATGAAGTTTTTCTCTCTGAGAGCTCAACGGCCTGTCCCTCCATTGCTGCTTTTAAAGGGGCTGAAATGTGGGATGTGGTTTGCTGAAAGACTACAAATCCTCTGCCTCTCCCTGACTAGTATTATCCATTAAACAAAAAATAAAAGAATAAAAAATAACAAACCACAAAGAGAAAAATCTTTCTAATGAATGAAGAAAGCTGCTTGTTTATTTTGACCAACAGTTAACACAGATTCACAACTTTTAACTAGATGTTGAATCAGAAAACAAATAAAATCTAAAACCTGGATTAAAGCTCTTGGGTTATTCTGTAATTGGTCAGGGTATAAACTGGTCTTGGGCAGGTGTCAAAATTACCCAAGCGCCTGCACTGAAGGGTTACACTAGAGTGGGGTGTAAGTTTGTTAAAAGATTTATGTTAAGTTTGGTCTGGTGTAACCTTGCTCATGTTTCCATCAGCTTGTTCTTTCTCCTGTGAACAGAAATTGGGGGATTAGAACATCCTTGATGATGGCAGCCCAGTACAATATAAGAGAAGTGATGACTGAAAAACAGCAGCACACAGTGGAGATGCTGTAGGAAAACTTGTTGTTAGGGATGCTGAACTAAAAACAGGTATGTTTAAGGAACAGCCAAAATAAACATAATTATTTATTAACCCACTGTGTGTATATGCATCCTCTGCCCCTAAAGGCATATAAATTCAAATGGGATTTAAAAAGTGAGGGTGAAAATATTGTTTGTAACTGAAGCATTATGGGGAAATCTGTGATAAATTAGAGCCAATACATTCAGTACATGTTCACTAATATTACAATTTTTAGTTTATTAACACCTCCATGGAAAACATCATTAGAATGTGACAATGGCACATCCACGTCTGCAAAAGAATTTCAAATGCTTCTTGTCAGCGCTTCTCTCTTGCTCTTTTCCTTTAACACTTCTCTCTGCTGCACTTACAAATGTTTGCGAAACCCCATCCTTTTAGTCTAGCACACTGATCAGAGGTCAGCTAACACCTGGGAGCACAAAACAACTGCTAGAAAAACACAACAAGGGATAGCTGAAACATTACTAAAGACAAATGAGACATGCAGAGCATGCGTGCGGACTTACTATGTGAAGCATGAGATAGTCCCCCAGACCAGGTGCGCTGTCAATCCTAACCAGGATGCCATCTTTCAGGGAGGTGCTAAAGCCAACAGTCAGCCTGTCTGTCCTGGTGCTTGGTCTCTCATTGGCTGGCCACTGGAACATAATGAGGCCTCCTCCTTTGCCAAAGATGTACGTCGTCCCAGCTGAACAGAGCAGGATGAGGAAGTATAAATAATGAACTCTAATTATTAAATGCTAATTCTATACTGAGTTCTCAGAAAGTACAGAATAATAATGATTCATGTTAAGGTGATGATGTCATGTACTGGTAAGGTGCCATAACAAGTCAGTAAGATAATGCACGTGGGATCATCACACACTAGAGCTGTGTCAATATGTGATAAAGTAAATCAACTCAATCTTAAGAAGTGGTGGATTACATTTATATAGTTCTTTATATCAAAAATTAGGAAAGTGACATTTGCTGGTTGCACTGGTCATAGTGCTTATAGTTGTTTCACCCTCAGTGACACTGACTCTTCATTTATGACTGAAAAGCATTTGGAGGTTTAGTTTGGTGTGCCAATGAAATATAATAAAATTGGGCAGGACCTTCCCAAACAAAACATAACTAACAAGCTTACACACATTCTTCATATGGGGTGGCTGTGGCTCACGAGGTAGGGCAGTCATCTCCTGACCAGCAAGTTGGTGGTTCGACTCCAGGTCTCCCTGCATGCCTAGGTGTTCCTGAGCAAGACACTGAACCCCGAATTGCTCCCGGTGGCTTGATTCTGTCGTCATCGGTGTGTGAATGGGTGAATGGTGTATCATCTCTGTAAAGCGCTTTGGCCAGTGTAACACACTGTGGAAATGTGCTATATAAATACAGTCCATTTACAATTTTCATATTATAGGATGAAATGGAATAGTCATTGAATTAGAGCTTAGGGACGGAAAACAACGTTAAAAATATCATTTTAGAGCTAAAACAATTACTTTCTTAGTCAATCAGCAGAAACTTAATTGGCAACCATTTTCATAATGACTCATTTCAATCATTTAAAAAGCCAAATATTTACTGGTTTTACTTTATCTTCTCAAATGTCAGCATTTACTGCTTTTTTTTCTCATAATTGATAATACAATAAAACATATCTGGTTTTTGGGCAAAATCACTGTTGTCAGACTGGCTTTAGTAGGGCAGTGGGTAGAGCAGCCATTTCCCAACCTGAAAATTGAAGGTTTGAATATCGGTTCCTGCAGTCAACATGTCAGTGTCCTTGGGCAAGACACTGAAGCCCCCCGTTGCCCGTGATTGCGGCGCGTATGCATGCAGCGGCCCGGGGCCCTCGGCTCCAAAAAAACATAATTTTGTTGTACGTGTTATAATGACAATAAATAAAGCTTCTTTAATGTACAGTCCTACATAGAGTCAAGCCCAAAAAGACACACAAACAGGATGCCGCCATGTCTGCCATCCACACACTTTTCAGCAGTATTAACCTGACTCATTGTCTGGGAACAGGAACAACAACAGGACAAAAGAGTGACAGGACTCTGTACTGTACAGTGCAATAGTCCACTCATTAGGATTTTTTTTTTAATCTCTAACAGCAAAATAATTACAGCTTTATACAAAAAATTCAGTCATGATCATTCACTTATAGATGATGCTTAGAAAAGCTGTTCAGAATGTTGTTGGACCAAATCCAAAATGGACCTGTGATAAACCAACCCAAACCCAATGTGTATAAATCTAAAGAAATGATGTCATAGAAACTACTCCAATTACTAATTTCTAGAAATATTTGATAGTTATTTCTAAAAATGAGGTCCTGTTTTCTGAGGTTTGGGTCGGCCGGGCACTCAGTCTTGGCCACTGCCCAGAACACAATGCACCGGCCCCTTATGGCTTCTCCTGGCCTCTCCCGCAGGTTTTGAGTCCACCGAAGAGTGGCTCCATATTATGGTTTCGGGCTGCGCCTGACCAGGCCCCATGGGTATAGGCCTGGCCACCAGGTGCTCGCATGCGAACCTCTCCCCCAGGCCTGGCTCCAGGGTGGGGCCCCAATGACCCCATACTGGGCGGGGTAAACGTGAGCCTTGATTTTTTACTTGTTTGTTTTGGTGACCGCAGAATCTCATCCCTGCTTTTTGCGGATGGTGTGGTTCTGTTGGCTTCATCAGTTCAAGACCTACAGCGTGTACTGGGGGGGTTTGCAGCTGAGTGTGAAGCAGCGGGGATGAGAATTAGCACCTCCAAATCCGAGGCCATGGTTCTCAATCAGAAAAAGGTGGATTGCCCTCTCCAGGTTGGGGGCGAGTTGCTCCCTCAAGTGCAGGGATAGGGTGCGGAGCCCAGTCACCCATGAGGAACTCGAAGTAGAGCCGCTCCTCCTCCACGTTGAGTGGAACCAGTTGAGGTGGCTCGGGCACCTGTTTAGGATGCCCCCTGGACGCCTCCCTGGGCATGTCCCTCCACGACAAGGCCTCGGGGAAGACCCAGGACACGTTGGAGAGACTACGTCTCCCGGCTGGCCTGGGAACACCTTGAGGTTCCTCCTGAGGACGTGTGTGGGGAGAGGGAAGTCTGGGAGGCTCTGCTCAGGCTACTGTCCCCGCGACCCGGTCTCGGATAAAGCTGACAAAGATGGATGGATGGATGGAGGTCCTCTTTTAATATTCTGCACCAACAATAAAACACTCTGCAGTAGGCTCTGTAGATGGATGATACGCAAACCCTAAGATTATTTTCTAACTAGTTTAATTTCTGTATTTTAAGAGCATACATTTTAAATATAGGTTACTGATTTCCAAGAATATTTTCTCTTGCAATGATCATGATATAATACAATTCTTGATTCACTTTCGAGACTGTGGAGGTCTTTGGTTTTTGAATGCAACACTAAAATCAGCCATAAAGTCTGAAGAAGATATTGTGACTTTCTGGTGTTTCTTTGTTTGCAGATGTTTGTCCTCTAACTATTGCAGACACAGCACTTCACCCAGGGCGACACATGCAATTTTAGATAAAACTAAAAGGCAGATTCATCCCAAAAGTATAGATATTGCTGTGCTGATACAAAGCTTTGTTTTGAGTATTGATAATAGCATCAGTAGGATCAATATAAAAAGCACCCTGCACCCCATCCCCTTGTAAATGCATTAAAATGAGCTTCCCTCTCTTTGTTTCTTTTACAAATTCTAAGATTGCTCATGTTGTTTTCCACAGCACCACTGTATCCTGTTACATGTATCAATGAACCCATCACCCATACTTGTTATGTGGGACCTAAATAAATACCCTGGATGATGAAGCTAAACAGGCAGATTGCAAACACTGGAGGAGCTGCTTTCATGTGGCACAGAGTGAAACAGAAAGACATCTGACATCCTGATAAGATACCCAGAGCACCTCAACTGACTCCTGTTGACATGAAAGAGCAGCAGCTCTACTCTGAGCTCCCTCTCGATGTCCAAATTCTGCACCTTATCTCTAAGGCTGAGCCCAGCTACCATAGAGAAGAAACTCATTTATATATGCAGCTATATGTCCACTTTGGCGGTTACATAATGATGGAGGGTAAAATAGTGTCACATGAGTTTTGTGTTAACCTCAACCTGCAAATAGCAGCCTCAGACACTGGGCAATATGTTTTGAATTAATAGATTTAATGCAGCTGTTCCAATATTAAATCCTTTTCTTCATAATGTAAGCCCAAACTCTTGTAAGCTGCTCAACCTCTCCACTTCAGATAACACACCCCTGCTGGACGCCTCATCTATCCCACCACTCCTTGCACAGCTGCACACAATTAGACAGAAGCACTAATCAAACAACCAAAATAAAAATGAGATAGTTTGCAAAAGTATGTTGGTTCTGTTGTCAGTTTTCCAGAAATTTCATGCATGCATTTTGATCTCTCTCTCTCAGATTGAAAGTACTGAAATACAAACATTAGTAACTGGAGTAAAAGGCTGAAAATCTGCCAGAAGGTTTTGTCACTCACCATGACCACCCTTGAGTGATGCTGGAGACCTGTGTATGGGTGGAGAGGAGTGGTGCCTCATCACATGCAAGTGATGCTGCTCAGTGTGAGCATATGATGCTGCTGCAAGCTGAGGTGCGGTGGCACTCAAAGAGTTCTCTACCCTTCCTGACAGGGATGAGCTCTGTTTTGTGGAGGCAACAATACATCCCAAAATCAGCCACCCCTTCCAGGCAGTCTGACAGAGGACAATAAGACCAGGGACTTGGCAGGAAGCCCCTTTCATGGGACCTCGTAAAGGTAAAGCACCCATTGGGCACATGATGGAAATTGAAGAGATAAAAACAAATGCACAGAACAACAGAGTGTTCTACAAAGCAACAGTCTCATGATTGAGAAAACTCCATGGTAATAAAGACCACCAGTTTTTGAGCCAGTGATATTTCCAGACATCTCACACACATGCTGCTCACAGATGCAGTAGGCTGAGACAAGTCAACCACTGTAAAAGACTATCAGAGAAAATTGATAATTCTTGCAAAGAAAGGAAAATCAGAGCCACAGAGAGAAGCACATCCTCACAGCACAACTTGGAAACTTGTTACCCCTGGAGTTATGAAATAGAATACTGTAGATCCACCAGACCTCTTTCCTTTCACCTCTGCATGTTCCATTTTTTAGTCTTTCAGTTGTACTTGCTGAAGATTTAATAAGTATCCATTAAAATCACAGTATGTTAGTAACAAGAAAAATCCAGACCCCCCCCCGTTGATGTGCGGTCAGTCTTGCCACATGCACTTCAAACAGAAGACAGCAGAAATGATCTGGATCCCAGTGCAGTCACAGTAAGAGAAAGAAGGAGAGAGGGAGGGAAGGGAAAGGGAGTTTAGAAAGGGAGGTGCTTAGCAGGTGGGGAGAGATTGAACAAAGGTAAAAGAAAGGTGAAGCAATAAAGTGGTGGGGATACGAGAATGCTGAAGCACATAGAAAGACAGAAATGAGCAACTTGATGTAAATATGGACAGTGTCTGTCCATATTTACATCCCAAACCAGAGAAAAAGACAGAGGGGTATATTGGAGTAGAGAGTACACAGTATAATTACTGCAAACTGAACAGCAGAATTCAAATGAAAGACCAGATAAAATAAGAGTGAAAAAAGGAACACACAAAGGATAAAGTGAGTGTGAGAGAGAGCTACTGGGTACATCTCAGTTCCTTGATTGCATGCACTTCCCTGACATGTCCCCACTGAAGATGTGAGAAGAGAGGAAACATGGTTTTAGAGAAACAAGTCACCCTGTCACATGAACTGTCATCTAAAGTGCTTGTGATGAGTCCTCCGTGCTCCAGCCTCCCAGTCAGTGAGCATGCACACATATGGCACATAAAGCTAGACTGGTGACAGCTGCCATTCACTGTGAATGAGTGCTGGCTTTGCAGCCCTCCACACCTGCAGAACTTGACTGATTCAAAAAGCATCCTACTCAAGTACACTGCAGGGGAAAGCTAAGGAACATTTCACTTTGTGCAAATATCTTGGCTGTAATGCAAATGCAGTGTGCTTTTGGTGGTGTGTGACTACTAAGCTTATAATTTTCTATTGTATGCTATGGGCAAGTTAATTTGTGGGGTTTTCAACCATTTCTAATCTGTTGGTATATATGTACAGTATGTATTGTATGATTTCTTCAGTTCCTGAACCATGACTTTACTTCAGGCCTTAACTTTATCACCTCTTCTGAGGGGATCAAGTGAGGAAACTAAAACTTGGCTTCACGTTGGCTTCATGAAAGAACTGATCATCGTGCTCTTCGCAGTGAAACCACACACATAATGGCAGACCCTATAGGTGCAGCATACAAGTTATTTTCATGAGTGCTTGATTTTCTTCTGTTGTATTGCAACTACTCTAATTAATAATATAAGTTAATTTAGTTTAGGTTCGTGGCTACAGTATATGAGGATTAGAAAATAAAACAGAAATAACTTGTTGCTAGATCATTTTGTGTTGGTCAGCTGATTACAAAGTGGTATAATTGAAATTAAGTTAAAGGATAATTCCAGTTGATTTCTAATGGGCATATTTCCCATAAATGTGACTACTGTGCCTCCTTGGGTCACACTGACTTTTCACTCATGATGTCTGTTGTAGAGACTCAGGGAAATGAGGACTGCACACAATAGGGATAACCACTGTGAGCCTCCTTCAGCTTTCTTTAACTCTATTTTACATAACTCATTTCAAACACCTGTTTCTTAGTGAGAGTGACCGTAAACACAGAGAGGATTTATGCTAGCTTTTAAGGATCTACATTTGGGCATACGAAAAACATGCCAGGTTGACATAAACCAGAATTATCCTTTGGACAGTACAGTACAATACAATTGTGCATATGCATGTTGTTTGTACACGTGTACATTGTTATGCTTGCTCTTGACCAAGAATAATGTTTAATGAATGGTAAAATTGTTTTCAGTTTGACTTCTACTCTGTCTGAAAAACCCTTTTAAGACTCTATTCCAAGTCTCCATTGTTTCCAACTAGTGATTGTGACAGCAGCAGCAACAATTAGGGGCAGTTGCTGCTCTTCTGAATATGCATGGATCTTTGCCACTACATTCACAGTTTGTGATGGGTCAGCCTTTTCACCTTGCTATAGGTGGTGCCTGTGACGCACAGGCTAGTAGGATCAAAGGTACACAGCAAGCGGCATTGTGCTCTATTGCCAGAGATAAAGCCATTTATGTGGTGTTAATCAGCAGAGTTGTTGCATGATGGACATAGTTTACACATTTTCTTAAAAAATTGCTGGATATAAATATATTTCTTTTGAAATCATCTCTATTATCTCACTCTGGTATCTCTGTTCATATGTGCCAAGTTGCCAGGTACAACAACTGCAAGTGTCAGCCTCTTTCAGTGCAGCACCACAGTTTTAATTACAAGAATTAGTATAACCTTGTTGATTAAAGAATGTAGTGGTGTGACAAGATTTGGTTAATTTGTACAGCAAAGGGGGACATACTGAACATGCGATACCCCTGTGTCTTTGATTTCAGATTCATTGGAGCAGATATATAAAATCAACATCTATCCAGAACAATCACACTTGGATTGTTTTTAGACTTAGGAATGGAGTTTTAAAGACAGTGGGGAAAATTTGGTTTATGTTACAATTCATACACACTATCTCTAAGTGACTGTAAATAATAACAAGCTCCACACACAGTTTCCTAAGTATAAAACAGCAGTGGTGGACACAGTACTCCTGCCTTCAGGGAGAAGGTATCAGTCTTCACTCCCCCCCCCCCCCCCCCCGCCCCTGGACCATAACCCACCACATAACATAAAAAGATATAGAAAGACTACCCCTGCTCTTTGCACAAACTCAATACATTCACACTTTTTGTCATATTATATGTAATTTATTTATTTTTCCATATTTTTATATTGACTTATATGATTTTGTGTTGTGTAAATAATTTGTCTTTTAAGTCAAGAGCTGCCTAAAGAAAAATTGTTGTGCCAAGCATAATGACAATAAATATTCTTGACTTGAATCTGCTGCTGTTTTTTTTTTTTACATTATATCTACTGCTATTGGTCATTTGCACTGCTGTCCATGTACATTTCATAAGCTATTATGCATCCCATCACCAACGCCCCTGGTGATGCTGACCACCTGACAGTCTTCTTGTTATTATTTGCACTACTGTCACTGTTTGCACATGACTTTGAGTTTCATCATAGCCTATTGGGTTGTACCATCTAGTTTATCCTCATTACTTGAATTCAGTTTCATATTCTGTTTATTCTGTATTTATTCTACTTTTATTCCATTTTAGTTTCTTAAATGGTATGGGCATTCAATATTAGGTGAGAGAGAAACAGTATTTAGATTTGTCTGCTTGGCGTAATAGGTGTGATCAACATATAAAATGAAAATGGTTCAATTCACATATTTGCAACATCCCCCTGCATGTTTATATTACAAAGATACTGTTCAGGTCAACATAACAGGAGGGTTAAATGGTATGGGCATTCAATGTTAGTGTGAGAGAGAAACAGTATTTCGATTTTTCTGTATGTCCTGCAAGTAAAGTGAATTGACAATACAAATATTTGATCTTGATCTACTCAGATTACTCAAGTAAAGTAAGTAAGTAAAGTTAAGTAGCAAAATTACCCTGTTACAAGTAAAGGTCCTGGATTCAAATGGTTACTTAAATAGAAGTACAAAGAATTATCATCAAAATATGCTTAAAGCACAAAGAGTAAAACTACTCATTATGAAGAAAGGCACATTTCACATTAATGTATACCATATTATTGGATTATAACTACTGATGACTGACTTGTGGCTTCTGGCGCTGACAGCGATGGCGGCCGTGGTTCAAAGTCAAAGAGTCAAAGTCAAAATGTTTATTTGTCATATGCACAGTTAGGAAACGGGTTTCCCTGTACAATGAAATTCTTATTTTGCCGTCCACATGAATGCCACAAAATACAAATGAAATATGGTATGTTATGTGTGGAGTTACCATTACATACAGGAAGTGTACCTATATTTACACATAAATATGAAGGTTATTAAGAAATTGATGCTATAAATCCTTAATGTTTTAATATACAATACACATAACATTTGCATTAATGCCGCCCTTGTAGGCCTATTATCCAGTGTCAATTACAGGCATCCACTAAAAACATCAGACCCCTGGGCCCCTTCCTTGCATAGAACAAAGTGAGAAATTAATATTAGTTTTAGCACAAAATAGGCAGGTCAGAAATGATCCCACGAGATGATCTGTTGTGTTAACTGTGATTAGTGAATTTGTTCTCTAGATGTTACTAATTAATAACAATAACCAGGATGTAATTGAATGAAACAGATGAAGACATAAGCAGAGATGCTGCATCCAACCGGTATGACCGGAGCAGCCTGTTATAAGTCAACACACAGATCTTCTTGGTCAGCACAGTGAAACTCTTCCATTTCCAGTGAAGGTTCGACCATTTTGTGAGAGGGACCCCGTTTGTTTGACCGACTAACACATTTCTGTTCAACAGGCAAAGGCGTGTCACAGGGGGCGGGGTCTGGAGCGGCCAAAACACAGCCTGCCCTCAGGCACGTCACAGTGGGCGGGGTCTGGAGCGTTCAAAACACAGTCTGCCGTGAGTGCTTTTCGTTTCCTGCCGTTTGTTTGCGCCTATTTATTTTGACCCTGCGAGTTATTCTAAATACCTTTTACCTTTACATTTATTTGCTCTTTTTATATAATGCGCTGCTTTCGGACACATCCCTGTGGGGTGCCAATGTTTGTAACAATGCTGGCTGAAATCCTATTGCCAATCCTGACAGTCTGGGGCCTGCCAGTCAGAAATCCAGGAACCAGTGTCACAGGGGTGCAGACCCAGTGTGGACAGTTTGTGGGTGAGTTTGTGGGGGACAACTGTGTTGAAGGTGGAGCTGTAGTCAGTGAAAAGTATCCTGATGTAGGAGTCTCCATTTTCCAGGTCAGAAAGGGAATAGTGGAGGGCATCCATGATAGCATCTGAGGTGGCCCTGTTGGGCTGGTAGGCATACTTCAGGGGGTCCAGGGGGTCCAGTATACTGCTCTGAATGTGGGCCAGCACCATTCTCTCAAAACACTTCATAATGATCGGGGTGAGTGCCACCGGTCTGTAGTCGTTCAGGCAGGTGACCGGGCTCTTCTTGAGAAGGGGGACGATGGTTGTGGTCTTAAAGCAGGAGGGAACAATGCTCTGGCTGAGGGAGAGGTTGAAGATGGTGGTGAGAACATCAGCCAGCTCACTGGCACATGCCCTGAGAGCCCTCCCATAGATGTTGTCCGGTTCTACCACTTTGCGGGGGTTGACCCTCCCTCAGGACTGTGTGTACCTGACCTGGTGAGACAGTTAGTGGAGGGGAGGTGGGGGGTTGGGTGGTGTGTGTACGCCTCCTCTTTGTGCTGTGGCTGGAGGTCTCAAAGCAGGTGTAGAAGGTGTTGAGGTCATCCGGCAGGCTGTCCGTGGAGCTGATGATGCTGGTGGTGGTCCTGTAGTCTGTGATGTGCTGCAGGCCTCGCCACATCCGTCCAGAGTCAGCAGTAGAATAGATACTCGTGCTCTCTTGTGTTTGTTGTTTTTCTTTGTTTTCTTGGTCTTTTGCAACTCTTCCCGGATTACTTTTACCAGAGAACAACTCTTAAATAATGGACAACTCACACCAAACTACCTTCCTCAGATTTTTGTGAATGAAGAATGCTGTATGGACATTTTGATCGGAGGCGCAACAGCGATATATGGGACTTGCAAAAAATGTTGGTGATGTGGAAAACGTGCTGGCGCCTTGGTGCGGTTACGACAGAGGGGAACACAGACCTCACTCCCATCTATCCACCTGGCTAATCTACGCTCCCTGGTCAACAAAATAGATGAAATTCTTTTTGTTGCTGCTTTGTGCTTCAGTGACTCCATCGCGGACATCGTGATTCAAGTACTGGGCTTCCAGGTGTACAGCGCGAATCGTGTAAAGTACCTGTCCGGGAAAACGAGAGGAGATGGAATCTGCCCTTACATAAATGAAGGTTGGTGCACAGATGCCACAGTGCTACAGAGGACATGTACTGTACCACAGACCTAGAGTCTCCATTTATTAACTGCAAACCCTTTTCCTCTCCCTGTGTATTCAACAGTTTCATGCTAATGGGAGTCCATAACACTAACGCTAGCTAAAGTTTGCTGATGATACAACAGTCATTGGTCTCATCCGAGATGGTGACGAGTCAGCCTACAAACGGGAGGTTGAGCAGCTGGTCCTGTGGTGTAGCTGCAACAACCTGGAGCTGAACATGCTCAAAACTGTGGAGATGACAGTGGACTTCAGGAAACCCCCCCCCACCTTACCCCCCCTCATCATACTTAGCAGCACTGTATCAGCAGTAAAGTCCAACATGTTCCTGGGCTCCACTATCTCCCAGGACCTGAAGTGGATGTCCAACATCAGGACCATCAGCAAGAAGGCACAGCAGAGGATGTACTTCCTGCGCCAGCTCAGGAAGTTCGACCTGCCCCAGGAGCTGCTGATACAGTTTTACAGAGGAATCATCGAGTCTGTTCTCTGCACCTCCATCACTGTCTGGTTTGGCTCAGCAACCAAACAGAGCAAGTACAGATTTCAGCGAACAGTCAGGACTACAGAAAAGATTGTTGGTGTGAGCCTGTCCTCCATGGAGGACCTGTACACCTCACAGGTCAAAAGGAGGGCAGAGAGGATCACTGAAGACCCCTCACACCCAGGACACAATGTGTTTGAACTCCTCCCCTCTGGGCAGTGTTACAGGTCACTGTGCACCAAGACAGCCTGGGGGAAGAAACTGTACTTGTGCCTGGTTGTCACTTTGATGAGCACTTAAGCAATGACCATATGATTGGACAATAAATCTCAGTGCAATACCTGTGTATAAATACATTGTACAGACTATACAGACTCGCACAGGTCTCTAGTTGAAGTAATCTGTTTTTATTCCTTCTCCCTATTTATCTAATTTCAATGAACATTCCTTTGTTTGCCTGCATTGTTTACTGTCTGTTTATACTGCTTATTCTGCATTGTTTGCACTGTTGCTGTCACTATTGCTGTTTATACTGCTTATTTTGTTATATTACACAGCCTTATGCTGGTTTACTGTTTGCACATTGACAGCCAATGTACAGTGCCTGAGTCAAATTCCTCGTGTGTCCGTCACACTTGACCAGTAAACTGGTTCTGATTCTGATTCTGATGCATTATTGTGTACATCGCGTTTAATGTTGCAGCTGGTAGAGGTGGAGCTAATGTTACCTGCCTTATATATTTATAATTTTAATTACAGATGGGTAGCTTGTAAATTTTCCCCCAGAGATCAATAAAGTTTTATGATTACATTGTATTTTGTTTTACTAATCTGAATCTGAAATGGAACCAGTATCTGAAGTTATAAGTGGAGTAAAAAGTGCAACAACTGCCTCTTAAATGTAATGAAGTGAAAGTATGAAGTAGCAGAAAATGAAAATACCTAAGTAAAGTACAGATACCTCAAAATTGTACTTAAGTACCATACTTGGGAAAGTATACATTGTTTACTTTCCACCTCTGTAAAACAGAGAAACTATTTCTCAGCCTTTGTCTGCCTGAGCCTCATCTAGTCTAACTGAAACTAATTTAATCCCTGTATGGTGCCGTCGTCATGCTGTGTTTGAAGTGAGGTGAGATGCTTGACCTGAAAGATGACAAGAATAGAATAAACTTGTGTGTAATTTACCTCAGTTTTTTATGAGAGAGAATTCTTGGTCTGTTTTGACCTTGCTTAAGTTTTTGTACATCACTATGGCACTCGAGAAAAAGAGCCCTCTTTAGACACTTAATAAAGCAGGTCTACATGTCTGTGGCTTCAAAGGTTTGCTGGTTATTTTGGGAGTTTGTAAGTATTTAAAAACACTAATAAAGATAGATGCTGGTAAGAGTGAGCTATTAGTCTACTTGCCCATCATGTCACCAGGCTATATTTATCACCTGGTCACATATCTCAGAACAAACCTAATTTTTTGTACATGATAGCTATCACATTGCAATCGTAATTGTAAATGGAAATTGATCTATTGTCAGTGGAGGCAGGTTCCACAAAAAGGCTTTGATGTTGGAAAATGGTTCCTGGCACTGAACTAGTTTTGCTCCCTTCTCCTGAACGGAATAGTTATCTATCTGCATTCAATAGGCTGCATGTCTCCTTATATGAACTACATGTTAGCACATTGGTCTGCATTCAAAATGACAGTACATTTTAAAAATGCACAACACAATAAAGTGCCGCAACAGCTTTAACTTGATTAGGGTTGAAAGAATATAAAAAATATGTGTGCGATATTGCTCTTGAGTAGGGGACCAGCAGTAGTTGGACAGATACACATATAATCAAACAAAATGATCATATTTATCTGCTTGAAGTCATCCATGGACATCAACAGACATGTCATATCTTCCATGGCGATGCTCTCAGGCCTTCACTGCAGCTTCCTTTAGTTCCTACTCACTGCAGGCCCTGCTTGCTATTAGAGACAACTCTGTCTGACTGAGATCATATGACTGACTGAGCCAGTGGAGGATATTCCATCTATTCACCCTAAATAGCTCTTTGGATGCTTTGGTTTTTGTTTAGGATCACTGTCCAGCTGGGTGCTGAAATGTGGCCCAAAGAGTTTTGATGCATTTGACTGAATCTGAGCACACACACGGGACCTCTGTGTGCCTCTGCATTCATCCTGTTGCTTCTGTCAGCAGTGAAATCATCCATAAATACCAGTGTGTCATTTACATTGGCAGCCACACATGTCCAAACACAGCAGAACCAGCACCATGTTTGACAGATGCAATGGTGCTTTGGGTCATGAACTAAATAAACAGACTTTTTCCTCTCCATCATATTGATAAATTGAGTTGTTTTGTTTCAGTCCATAGAACTTTCTTCCAGAACTCTAATGCTTAACTTTTATACTGTATGTTTTTGAAACTGCAGCCTGACCTTTCTGTTTTTGAGGCTTACAAGGAGTTTGCATCTTGTGCTCAGTCCTCTGAGGAAGTCATCTGAAGCAAAGCATGCTGATGAGCGGAAAAAGGTGCATCTTCAGTGCTTCAGGTGGGGGGGTTCCTACCAATGTCCAAAACCACGCCCTTTGTTGTGAGCCTCAAAGTACCACCATTGACCCATGTGTACACAGTATTAGGCAGGTGGTCATAGTGTTATGATTAAGCGGTGTATGTGCACCTACTATAGCTATTACCTTTGACCTACAGTAAATTCACATGGAACGGAATTTGAACCCTGGCCATCCACCAATTGGAAAATAAAGTGAAACTTTTGTGAGGTCTGCCTTTGGAGGTGTTGTTGACAACACACATTTCACTGGTTTTAACACAGTACAAACAAGAAGACAGCAAAAACATCTAATTAGGTGTCTGCTTGAGAAACATGGATGGCTCCTCGATTAACCTTATGGTTCAGTGGTTACAACAGCTGCCTCCCAACTCTATCCCACCATAACAATGTTGATTTTTAAACATACTGCAATCATTTACCACCATACTGTCCCTACATTTGTAGTCTAAAATGTACTAAAGCCCCATCCCTCAGCAAACATAAACATACAGAACATTTTCTCATTTTCAGTCGATTATTAGAACATTCATCATAACACAACATTAGTTTAGTAGTGTTGCTAATGTCATCTATGATAGTGAATGTGAGCAGCCAACTACTTTGCTGTTCCTGGGTGAATCTGACTGAAGACTGAACATAAACAAACACAAGAGAGGTCAGAATAAAGGCCGCTGTCTCTGACACAGTTTTGCCATGAAGCTTGTAACCCAGCTAAACTAGAGAAAGAGAGATTTGCCATTTTGCAGGATGTTTAGTAAACCTGCCTGAAAGTATTGCTGATTTGCTCTTCATTGTAGGAAGATACAGTATGTGTGACAGGGGGACACACTGACAGAACAGGTAAATTCAGTTTGACTCTTGCAGTGCTGTCAGTACAGCCTGGGGATGAAGAGTAAAGGTGGCTTTAGCAACTGTGATGAGCCCGAGCATATAACTGCCTCAATTGTTACCACAAGAGGGAAAATTAATCAAACAAACAAAACAGATAATTATGCAGGAGTAATCCCATATCGTTCTTCATACTGTTGTAATGGTGCATACCATTATACTATTACATTATCCTCCTCCAGAACCAATTCTCCTTAATTACAGTTACCTCATGTTACAGTTATTTCCTTATTATTATTAGCAATTAATGAATGTTCTTCTTTAAAATAAAATAAAAAACATGCAACTGATTCAACACTATGAGTAATAAGAATTAAAAAAAGATGAGGAAACAAATGTCCAATCTGACATCTGACTTATCCACACAAACATAGACCATATTCATATTTTTCCTGCTAATCACACACAAGAAAAATTTTGTAGGGTTTCTTCTCTATGGTCCCTCTTTAATGAATTCAAAGGGAGCTAAGGGAGGTCTGTTTTCATTTGCATGTCTACATTCACAGTCCAACTGGAAACGGTATCAAACTAAACAGGCAAATCACCTTATGTTCCCTCAGAGTCAGGCAAGCTTTGCTGCACACAAGTTTCAAAACTCTCTACAAGGGAGAATTCACAGGAGCGAATCTTGAGATAGGGTTTAAAACCATTCATTAGCTTTAGAGTGGTCGGTCACTGTACTTATTATTATATAGTAAATAATTAGGATGGATTTTCCATCCTCAGAATGAATGTCAGTTTATGGCAAACAGGCTTGTATGACTGATGTAAAGTTGACTGAGCCTTTACTTTTTCTCAAACAACAAAAGGAGAAATAAACCAATAAATTATGTTAAGAACGAAGGTTTTTGGGCCTGATCCCATTCCTTGTCTGACATATACTGTATAGCTGAAGCTGTAGCTTATTAAATTTGCCTCATCTTATTTTTCACAAGTTACTAGCCTCATAAACAGATCAATTTAAATTATTGTTATGATATAGATGAAAGGGAGAGATGTCTCACTGGAGTTGAAATTACAGAAACACAAACAGTGGCGTTAGATCTTTGGCCGACTCCAGCTGGCGGAAAGCTCACAAACATCAGCCAGCCTAGGTTTGGCCTGTTATCAAATTATTCCACAAATTACAATTAGTTAGCAACAGCTGCTATGACTTGCCCCCTGCAATTTTCATTTTTATGCTTCTGTGCCAGTGACAGCCGTGGCCATAGGTATATTTTCGGGTTGTTCATCTGTCTAACCCATTCTTGTGGATAGGATATCTCAGGAAGACCTTGAGAGACTTTCTTCAAATTTGCCAGAAACATCCAATTGGACTCAAGGATGAAATGTTTAGATTTTGGTAGTAAAGGGTCAGAGGTCAAGGTCACTCTGACATCATGTCTGTCACATTCTCATACATGCCCTATCTTAGGAATCCCATAAGGATATTTCTTCAAATTTGGCACAAACAGCCACTTGGATTCAAGGAAAAACTGATTAGATTTTGGTGGTCAAAGGTAACTGGCAGCTCATGTCCATCCCATTCCTGTGAACCTGACTGGTTGGCAGAGGCATACAACCATGAGACACTAATTCTAGTTGTCATTTTAACTGATGATAATAGAAGGTAACGCCAGCTGCAAATGACAATCTACCTGAATATTTTTTACCAATGAGAACAGAGGATGACAAATGAGTCTGAGCTGAGTGAAACTATGTATTTTCAGAAATGTATTCAGAAGTGCCCCTAGAGGCTGTCGTAAGAAGAGCAGCACTGCCACAGTGCTGCAAAGAAAATATTAGGTTTTGACCAGTTTTATCTGAAAACAAAATTCAATAACATATGCCAGCATCTGCCCCTGATACAGATGTTTATGGTCTTAAGTGTCTCCACTGGATTTTGTGTGAAACTATACCAGTTCAAAAAGTTTTGAGAACACACAAGTTTCAAGTGTTTTTCAATTTGCAAATCAGTTTTTGAGAGGGCACAGGCATGGATTTGTAAGAGCAAAAACAGATTTGAGAGCGAGGGAGGACAGAATTGTGAGCACAACAAATTTGATTCTCTCACATTTGATTTTATTCTTACAAATCCCTGCATGCGCACCCTCAAATTCTGACTGAATAGCTCTTGAAATGTAATTTGTGCACCCTCAAATGTTTTGGCAGTGATTTACTTCCATAGATAGGTTGCTAAATTTATAGTTAACTTATTCCCTGACATTTTCACTCAGTTTGTTAACATAAAGATAATCTATAATGCCTCATTAGTCTGATGGTCAATTGGTTTTGGTTTTTTACATAGTTCAAGTGTTCACGTTCCTGTGTTTATAAGAACGTTGCTCTGATATTCTGTTTTTATTTAAATTTTCAGCTGAGAAAAGTCACCTAGCTTCGCTGTCTTGAACAAGCACCCTTGTTCTTGAACCTGAATTACAATAGTTTATCTGAGTTTTTTACTTTTATTTATTGGAGACCAGGTACAAAAATAATTAATCACATAAAAGAGAAGATGTATATTGTACCAAATTTAATCTGCAGTCCCTAGGCAGGCAAAAAAATTTAATTTTCTGTTTTCATTGCCTTCTTTTTTGTCTCTTTGCTATCAAACACTGATTTATTTTTAGAGCTTATAGAGAGAGGCCAGTCTGAGAAGAAAGCATCTTAAGACTGGTAAGAAAATAAATAACCAACCATCCCAGCCTAAAAAAAAATCTCTTTTTACTTTTTACCACAAAACACAAAAGCCCAGCTTTCACTGTTAAAAGCATTTTGCATCTTGAAATGATATGAAATGATATTCTATATTTTCTGGGAAGGAAGTTAGGCTGTCTGGAATGTCCTTGGTTGTGTCTACCAATGTGGGAAAAAGGACGTCCTCTGCTATAAAAATGTGTTAGTTCAGGGCCAGTCTAAATCTCTGAGGTAGCTGTTGATACTAACATAACAGTTCCATTAAAGAAAAATTAAGCCCCACAAAGGCAGTGCCTCAGCAGAAATATACAACAAAGCCTGTCACATTAACATAAAGCATGGCCCTCAGAAATTATTAGCCTCCCTAATCTCAGAAACACTCAAATGCAGCATTGCACTGTTTAAATGACCTGTCCAGTGTGATGCATGGCTGTTTTCCCCACCTACTGAAGAACTCCAGCTTCCACGGTCTGCCCATCTCTCACTTTTTATTTCTTGCTCTCTTTCTTTTTTTCCCCTCATGCCAGATTTATGCAAGGCAGAGCAGTGAGGTGCAAAGCTTACACAAACAACAGCCGAGGCAGATGGGCAAGGTGAAGGTCAACAAACACATTATCCTCCACTTATCAACAGTGCATTAACACAGTTCCTTCCCTTGTTGCATTACTCAAAGGCAAACCAGGTCGTGTCAGTCTATCTTTCTCCAACCTCACCTATCTGCACCACCCAGAGAGGGCGTAGAAAGCTGAGAACAATATAAAGACATTAAGCTTTATCTCTTGTCCATTTTCAGATTATTGCCATCCTGCCACCCTGAGACCCATGCTGTCACCAGCAGCAGCAGTGGATGGAGAGCTAGGATTAAAGTTGGGGCTACAGTGCATAAAGACATAGCTTTAGGGCATGCACTTGCTGATGGTCAGGGTAAGAGTGTAGAGGTTGGGGGATCGATGGGAATGATCTAGCACACAGCAGGACAGATATAAAGAGCAGTGAAGGGGAAAATAGACTCTCTGTCACCCTGCTGATTGCTCTGATTGCCTGCCAGCCTGCTCACTTATGACCAGCTGGCCCACCCCATCGATGCCCAGTGATTACCAATAAGATCTCGCGTAAGACCCTCCCAGTAGACCCAGGGCTTCATTTATAAAATAGTTTGTAGTATTTGTGCCAAAAGTTTACATGCGCACAAATGATAGAAAAGATCTAACAATAATTTGATTTGTAAAACTGTGCACACACACCTCCATGCAACTTCCTCTTATACATGTACATCAGAGTAAGCTTGAGAATGTGTGCACTGTGGTGAGCCTCATGCAATATTTCAACCAAAACACTCACAGAGTTAACACTAACTGCTCAATGCAAAACACACATTCATTTTGATGTTGTTCAGTGTTACAAACAAAACAAAGTCTGATTAATGTGGGAATTGTTAATGTGGGAATTGTCCTGTATGTTGCATTAATAGCTGCAGCAGCTATTAATGCAACATACAGGACAATTCCCACATTAATCAAAGTGCTTAGACATTGGAGGTGGATGTGTTAAATGCTTTGATACTTAATGTGAAAAGGATGCAGTATGGACTGGCCGGTGCAGGCACGGGAACACTGAAGCTCACGACGGGGTGTTTGATAAGCATTTATACTGACAGGTATATTGCTGATAAATCACACTCTCAGTATCTACAAAACAAATAAATAAAATAATGACCATATTATTAATAATACTAATAGTACTAATACTCTCTGGAACCTGCCACCTGATGCACTGTGGTACCATCATTGGCATCAGTGTGCTTCACTTCACAATCGACCAGGATCTATTGTAAGCATCATATGACCTGACTTGCTCCTCTGAGCACTGAGCGTTTGGAAATGTATCAGTGTCTGGCATTCATTTATTTAACAGTAGCTTAATAATGATTCACAGGCGTCAGTGGTTAAGATTTGGGTTGATCTTTTAAAACAGAGAGGTGTCAAAGGAATAATTAGTTTCTCACAAGCACAAACACAATATGATGCAGCTGCCTGAATGTTTATCACATTGTGGATATATGATTATTGGCTTGATCTGAAGCTAAATTAAACCTGTGGGAAGGATCATTATAAGACCTAGCTTCAGTTCATTGCTTCACCATCTGTTTTGCAAGTCTCCAAAATGTTTTCATACACAGGTCAGAATACTGAATAAATGCACATACCTGTAATATGCAAAATACCCAGATTGCCTCATTTAATACGAGTGCTAATAGTAAAGAGCAATGTAATAAACGTTCAGTTAGCAGACTCTTTTACCGGTCATTGATGGTTGCTTTCATCATTTAAAATTACAAATGTCCCTGGCAGCAGATCCTATCAGCAGTTGCTAATTACCTTCCTGTCAGTATCTTGTTATGATATTATTACAGTTGGTAACTTATCTGTAGCTGCAGAAAACAGGCTTGTTTGTTAACACGCATTAAACTGAGCCAACAACATCCCAATGGGAAAGTCCATAAAGCTCAGTGCAGATTTTAGAGGGTATAATAATAGATTTCTGCAAGTCAGAAATAGCTCAAAGCAGGTCCCAGGATTATCAGTGCAAACCATTACGGCATACAGTATGTACAGGCACTTGGAACAGTCAGAATATATTTTTTTTTTTTGCCAAAGTTTAGAAGAAAATCCAAACTGTCAACCTCTGCTGAGAGAATACCATCCTCAACATTGTTAACCATAATGCAACATTCCACAAAACATCTCTGCTGAGATTTAGAAGCTCCTAGTATGAAGAGGCCACTGTCCACAGTGAAACTAGTTCTGGATTACCACGAGAGAAGAGGCTACAAAAAAAGCCTCTGCTCTAAAATCAGCAGGTTATACAGATCGGCTAAAGTTTGTTGCACATTTACAAACAAATAAACAAATTCTGATTCTAAAAGTTTGTCACATTAAACAAAGATAGAGTTAGATGTATTTGTCAATAGGAACAAGTAGTATGTTTGCAGAAGGTGAGGCACTCTGCATTAACACTGGATTCACTGTCAAGTGGTGGTATCATGCTCTGGGGCAGGTTTGCTGCCAGATGAGGTGGTACATTGTAGGAAATGGGATTCAAATAGGCTACAGCAGAAGTTACTGGCACAGCTTCACCCACTGTCAAGGTGCACAAACAGGCAAAACAAACTGGAAAGCCAAAAGTTTAGCAACACTTGCAGTGTTCCAAGCAATTTTAATGCAAAGATAAAAGATCATCGTGTTTCAGCATAAAGCCTTTGGAACACTGTAAGTGTTGCCAGACTTCCTGCATCCTAGTAAGTGGACAGACTAATGAAGATAATGGAATTCCTCAGGGCAACGTTGTCATCTAGATGCAGTGGGTGCACCTAGAGAAACGTAACATACTAAGCTAACGCTGCTTAACACTGCATTGTATATTTGAGCTGAGTAGTGCAAAAACTAATCTGATTTAGTAATGAGAGCACTGTAATTGTAATGTAGGGACAAATTACCAGACTAGCATGACATTGACACTAACAGACTCCAAGTAATTAACTAAAAAAGCTAAACTATGGACATTCTGCTGTGGTCAACATCCATTAACCCTGTATTGACTAATTAGTCCTTTTTCTTTTAAAAGAGACTTACAAAACAGAGATTGTGAATGAATGATATTTGCCACAGAGCTACTGTATGAGCATTTGACCTGAAACCAAACTCAAAATAAAACTATTGGAATGCGTCCCTATATAAATAGTGTTTTTGGGATGGCTAATTCAAGTACAGTAAAACTGAACTCCACCAATTATGCCAAGAAGAAGTCCAAGATCCAACAAGTATTCTACCAGGAGTTTGTTAATGGTTGATTCTGGGGAAAAGAGCTAAGAGACATGTATATGTTCAACCCACTAGATTTTGTTATATTTTCAGAATAACATCCTGTTACAGGAAAAACAGCTGACAAAATTATTACAATCCCAATACTGTCATCAAAAACTCTTTCACAAGTATATAAACTTTTGACTGTAACAGGATCAGCAGAGCAGGAGGGAACAAGCCAGTTGATCGGAGGGAATGTAAAAAGCAAACAGTGAGAGAGTTAGAGAGCCTGTCTCACCACATTGGCCAGGGGCCTTGGTATATGTGTGTAATTAATCCCGGAGGAACACACACACACACACACACACACACAAGGTTCAGAGACAGTAGGTTTCTTTACACCTGCTTACAGGGAGTAAGGTTTATTGAATCACCCTACATGTCAGTGAGTGTGAAAGAGAATAGAGGTTATGTGCGAGTTCCATCCCATTTTCAGTTCAAACCAACTGGTGCAAAGACACCACAATAAAAGACTGGAGGCCATAACACTGATTCACACAAAAACCTAGACTTGCAAGAAAATATATCAAGCACCCTGATGCCCTTTGGATCCAGAGGCTCATTGTCCCAAGGTGATCAGGGCTGACAAGGTTTAAATAGGAACACACATTTGTATACTTGGGTAGGCTTAGATGACCTCTAACAGTGTACAGTGCTAGGATCTGGGGCCTATCCTAAACCATATAGAATACCGAGTCTGCATGCACCAAAACATTTCTTGATAAATACTTTTCATCTTAGTCACAAGTGATGAAGTGTCAGAGACTACAAGCATAGATAACTATTTCACTTTATGGATCATGAAAACAGAGAGAGATGTGCAGACACAGGCAAACCACCAGATGGCAACATGAGGCATTAAATGAATTGTCCAACTTCAAATTAATAGTATTTACATCATACTGTACTTGATGACAATACATCCACATGACCTGCATGGATACACAGATTTTGGTGTAATTTTTAGGAGGTGTCTATAAAAGAGGAGCAATTGTTAATTTGATAACTTGACACAGTGCCACTGATTAGCTGATTTACATAATAGCTGACATGGTGAATGTGCAAATGGAGTTTGGTGAAATCTGAAAGATGTAATGCTATTAAAAGAAAAACGTTTTATTTAAAGGAGTCCCCTATGGTTGCATTAAGAAAAGAGTTCCCACTATAAAGTTATACCTCACTGCATGAACCTGCTAAATTATGTGTTATTCTAAAGATGAAGAAAGAAATGTACACACGAAGATTAGACATAGCTAACAAATACAATACAAAATGATTTTTAAACAGACAATTTGAATGCAGCTGCATGAAATGCTAATTTTATTATTAACCAACAAACTCATTTCAGCTTTTTTAGGTAAAAGCCTTTTTTCATCTATTTTATGTTATCTACTGCTTTATGGGTCACATGATTGGCATAGATTGCTATAATTTTTCTCCCTACAGTTGCTTTGAACGCAGGTTCAGGACCCTGGACAATTTAATAGAGTACCTGCCTCACCTTTTCATAACACATTTCATTTAGCAGTGACCCAGGCATAAAAGACACCATCTGTTAGAGCCGTGCCTCTCAGTTCTCTCCAAAACTCACGTAAAACATCTGTGATCAAAGTGGAAGGAGAAGAGTGGAAAGTGGGAAAAGGGGCAGGAGTTAAAAACTGTACTTTTGTGAGAATTCTATCTTGTATCAGACCATATGGAAAGTGGTGCTAGAAATATTTAACAAACCAAGGAGTGGGCTACTGAGAATGAATAAGCTTTCATTCCTAGACATGTTCAGTGGGAGCACATCGCATGCCTTTATTACAGTGCTGGTGGTACACAGATGACAGGTTATGAAGGGAAAGACAATTGGAAAACAATCAACAAAAGCCCCAGGGGGATTCACAGTATGTGCTTTAAACCCCCAGAATAACAGGGTTCCACACACAAGAACCAAAATCTTAATTTAATCTCTAACCTCCACATACATCAATAATGTTCATTAGTGAGGACCAGGCCATACATTTGATAGTTTATAGGGGAAGAGCATTTGGCCTGCAATGTCATACATTTTCAAAAGGCACAAAAGTCAGTAGACTGGGCAATAAGGTCAATCTACAAATGGATATGTTTATGGGCACATGGTCATTGTTAAAATCTGGAGTATTAGAAACTGTAGGAATGGACACAGACAATCTGTCTGTGTCATTTAATAAAACCTGCCCACAATATTAACTGTCACCCACACAGTTAGCTCCAAACTAACAGTTACCTAGCAAGCTGTTCTCCTAAAAAGGCTGCATCTCTCTATCACAGAAAGGTACACACTAGCCCCAGTTTATTACTGTCACATAGAACACATTACGTGCAATCCAGCCACACAACTAACTCTCCTGACAACTCCAGAAATTTGGAAATGCTCACCATTTCTTCATCCAGACAGCAGTATAATTTTAATCCTTTGTATTTTTAATTGGGACATACACTATAACAACAAGTGCCTCTTTTCAATCCTTGATGACTTCAATAAAAAAAACTTGTGCCAGGTGAGGAAAAGGGGCAGATCATCATCATCATCAACCTTTATTTAGTTACGAAAAAAAAGAGTTGGGAGCAAGCTCTCATTTTCAGTGGTGCCCTGACATACAATTAATACCATCAAAATGGTAATAAATATATACACATAGATGAAATAAAATCGCTATTAAAAATCCAATAACATTTACACATTAGAACAATAAGATATACATGTAAATTCAACATAAGTAAAATAATATTAAAATACCAGTTACACACATTTAATACCATATAAAAGCAGTTTAAATTGATAATATGGAAGTGAGAGTAGCCAGTTTTGCTTTTTTCTGCAAACTATCCAATCTAGAAGGACATCTTTCCTACGTCTTGATTGGCAAAAAGAGTTGCGTTTCTTTCCGCTTTTCTGTCTCTTCCTCATCCTGCAAAGGGATTTTTTTCCCCTAATGAAAGTAGAAACCATGTCGATAATTAAAATAATCAGATGTCCCTCCCTTGGATTCAATGACTGCTGGATATATAAATATAGATATAGATAACAAACAGTTTCTGCAGAATATTGCCAGGGATGGATTAGACTGTCATTTTGTCATTCCTATAAAACTCAGCAAGGCACTGGATAAATGCCTTTGTTCCACTCCCAGTGCATACAGATTGTTCCTCTTACAAGGCCCTGTTCCACTGACAACTCTCTTCTGCTGCCTCCTGCATATCAACCAGTGACTGGATGAGAGCCCAGGTTACCTTGTGTATAGCTGACAAATAAACCTGTAATTTTCACTTCTGCTCTTTTTAACATTAAAGTGTAGGTGCGGCTATGGACTGGCCACAGTTATAAATCCTTGTGTATTTCAGCTATTTCTAATGTTTGTATTTTCGTATTATTTCTCTGTGTGTAAATGAATTGTTGATGTGTACATTTGTTAGCAGACTCGCTGCCTTGAATTGTAGATCAAAGAATCATTTTGAATTGAAGTGAACCAAATTCAGTTGTTTCTATCAACTGGGCCATTAATCTTCCATAGACAATTCCTCTTTTCCACTGCATACCCATGATGGATTATCCCCTTCTCTTTCCATTCAGAAAGCCCAACACTAAATAACAAATGACTGCAGTCCAGCCCCACATGGGTGGGCCCCTGAACACTCAGAGCTGAGACACCCTCTTGTATTGGCATATTCAAATCCATATTTCAGCGGCTGCTGGTCTGAAATGGAAGGTCATTTACTTTCTTAATGCACCACTTCATCTTTTGTCAGTCTCATCATAAGCCCTGTGACAGACTCATGATGGATATAGGCTCCAACTCCAAGAAAGCTCTACCGCCGACACCCACACCCCTTCAGACTTTCTACCATCAGTGTAGAGCTCCTGAACAGCCACTGCCACACAGTAAATGTCCTGTAAAACTAAGAAACAAACATGTCCTTAAGTTGTAGATGTAGGTGACAATTTTATGTAGAGTTGTGTTATATAAAGTAAAGTTAATAATAACAATATAAAAACAATTATAATCCCAAAGTAATAACCACTACTACCGCTGATAGGTAGCACAGTGACCCAGTGGTTAACGCTGCTGCCTCACAGTAAGAAGGTTCTGGGTTGCTGCCCCTTTAGGTGCGGAGTTTGCATGTTCTCCCTGTGCCTGTAGCTGCAAGTGTGTGTGGTTATTTGTCTACATGTCAGCCCTGTGATAGACTGATGATCTGTCCATGGTGTACCCCGCGTCGCCCAATGTCAGCTAGGATTGGCTCCAGCCCCCAATGACCCTCTTCAGGATAAGCGGTATAGATAATGGATGGATGGACTACCACTGATAAAACATTTGAATTGGCTAGAAGTTGGTCTTTTTTAGTTTGCTGACTACAGAACAAACTCTTTTTCCCAGCCTTTGACCAAACAATGGACCTACTAATGAAACATTTTGGTACGGTATAGTTAAAGTTACATGATGTAACTCCAAATCCATGAAACTCCAAATCAGTCTACTCTGCTCTGCTCAGCACTCCCTGAGTCCAGGTCACAGGAGGCTTTGACAGCATCTCTCCACATTAAGACAAGTTTTGGAGCAGATTTCTACAACAAAGGAAGTGGACAGGGAGCCAACCAAATCTAAAGCGCCTTAAGAACTGAAATGTGTTTCTAGTATGCACCCTCTAGAAAGGATGGCTTTGGCTAAGGCCCCCCAACATCTATGGCATAGCAATGATGCAACCCTGTGACATCAGACAGACAACTTACTGTTTTAAAGGAAGACCTAAGCGTGTCTGTCTGTGTGTAATGTGTCCTTTTATGAGCATGCAAGGCCTGAGACAGGGACTGTGTGTACGCATGTGTGTGCCAGTTCAGTGTGAGAGGGAGAAGAGATGGGAGCCCTCTTTTGTGTTGACCGCTGTGTTGTGGGGATTCTTGGCCAGTTTGCCCCATGTTCCACATTAAGACTGACTTGTAAGATGATGGTTTGCCTCTTCAATAAACAACCAAAAATAGTTAAGGAGTCCAGTTTGTTTGGACCATACATGTAAAACAGACCTCCCTACTCTCCCTCTCAGGGGGTGATTGTTATTTTAGATAGCTGCTGCAACACAATGTATGTGTTATGCTTTAGTCCCACTCACACTGAATGCTGGTATGTCTACAGGCATTTCAGTATATAGGTAATGCTCCGGCAACGACGGAACGTCTGCCAGAGGTATAAATAAGGAAGAAGGTAATACAGTAATGCGCCTCAGCTGTGCACGACAACCCACAAGTCACTAATTACAGAAAGCGACACAGCTGAGGCGCCGATCCCGCAAAAAAGAGGCAGGTTGCGCCGAGCGGACCTGACAGCATGGTTTGTTTAAACTGAAGACTATTGTTGTCTGTTTTCATTTTGTGATTGGACTGTGGAGGATTAATTAGTAAATAATTTTAAGTAAGAGTGGAGAACACTCCAGTGGGAGAACACTTCACAGCTACTTTTATCTCAAGTATGAACAACCAAGAGCAACAACATGAATCTTTTCAAGAAGGTACTGTCTCAAAGTTTGGGCTGTTATCCGCATTTGATTAATTGTGTCAAACTACAAGGGCACACAAAAGGCAGAGTTCTTGGAGACGGCAGGGGGATGCAGCTAGCTGAAGGCTATGACAGCAGACTTTTAACATTTTTCAGTGTGGATGTTCAGAAAAAGTAGAATATTGACTTGAGGTGTGTTTGGAAAACATGTCAGACAAACTCAATCATTTGAAACCCCAGAGTTTCCATTTCTATAAAAACCTACTAGTCAGCTGAAAAGCAAGACACTGCTATTGTTGATGAGTTTGTTATGAGGTGGCATTAGGAATGTGTACTGTATGTATTTGGGATTAGATGAAATTTTGCTGAGAAATGAAAGATCAAATAGAACTGAACAAAGGAAAATGATTTGCTGTATTGACCAGGGCACAGTAAAGGGTAGAAGGGTAAAATAATGCCATGAAGATCAGTTCTCACCCCCAACCAATGAGACAGTCATGCATAAAACTATCTAAGACACTAAGACAGAAATGAGTGTACACATTGTTTTCGTCAGATTTACAAAGCTGCACGTAAGCCTAGTTCTGATTAATAAATCTGAATCGGGTGGAACTGGGTGCATGTGCAGGAGCTTGTATTATACTCCCATCTTTATCCATAAATAGACATAGACACGCCCTTAATTGATCATTTGCAAAGAACAATGCTGTATGAATTACACGTTTTTAGTCATGGTAATGAAATCAATGCTAAAGAAGAAGTGCGATTTCAGTGAGTATGAATTTGAGACTGACTGGAGAGGTGGAAAAAATAAGAGATGTGTTTGGTGGTCTCACTTCAGGATTGACGAAGAGAGAAGAAGAGATGCTGAATGGCAAAAGATAACTGAGGATGTCAGTCAATACTGTCAGTTCAGAGCAGAGGACTGTGGTTGAGGTGAAGAAGAAGAAGAAGAAGAAGAAGAAGAAGAAGAAGAAGAAGGATTTCAAGCCAGGGCAGAAAAGGGCATACTGTACATGCACACAAGGAGAGTATGAGGGGAAAAAAGAATAGGACCGGCACGTCCTGCATTATCTGTAGCAGGTGAACACATCGTAATTTTGGCCGCATAGAGAATCAGAACCATTTTTAAGACGCTAGTAAGAGTCTGGGTGCTAAACTGACCTGCCTGCAGTGCAGATGTGTCACTCACATTTGAAAACATTTGATGCATTATGAAGTGAGAAATGTGACAAAGGGAGGCCCGTACTGTTACTGAAATGTTATAGTATATCATGTAGAAATAGAAGAATGTTTCTCTTTCAAAACTAAAGCAACTGGTCTCAGTTCCCAAATATGTTCAGTGTTGAGGTGATGCCACACAATGCTAAACGCGCCCTTGTCCCAGCTATTTTGAAACGTATTGCTGGCATCAAATTTAAAATAAGCAACTTGTTTTAAAAAAAACAATAAAATCTCTCAGTTTCAACATTTGATATGTTGTCTTTGCACTGTTTTCAGTTAAATGTGTGTGTGTGTGTTTTTTTTACTATTTCCGAATTATTTCATTCAATTGTACATACAATCTACACAGCATCCCAGTTTTTTTGGAATTAAAGTTAAAGGTACTTGAACAATACAATACAGTTTTATTTTTATAACAATGCAGATGTCTCCACTTGGAGCATCTTTGCTTGCCATGCAGTTTTATATGGACACCCTCAACTGTACATAGGACTATTTAAGGTTGCCGGGGTTTGCAAAGCTTATCTCTTCAGGCCTATCACACTAACAATACTTTGATTAAATGCAGCACATAAAACTGGTTGGCTAAACTTTTCAGTGAAGCCTTCATTGCCATGGGTTCATTTGTGTATGTGTGTGTGTTGGTGCACACCAGTAACTAAATCCTTGAGACACCACACCCCTGCCAGGAAGGAGGTTTGGCATTGTCCTCTGTTTGCTTAAAATCATAAAGCAGTTTTAGGTTGATGGGTGCAGGAGATGCTGGTGACCTATGCAGGAAGCTGCAGGTAAGACTGGATGAGATCAGAGGTTCCGAGCTAAACAAAAAGCCTGAAAGTATGAAAGCTTTGAAAAATGGTTATGTTCCCATATTATATATACTATTTCTGATGGTATGCATTTTATGTTTTCTAATAAAGTCATATTGTCTAATGAAAATTGTGTTACTGTGTGCATTAGAAGTCAGTGTCTTTGTGTCCTTAAGTATGTCTCTGTGCATGAGATGCTAATGTTGTTGTGACCCCTAGTGGTGAATAGTGTCTGTTCATTCCAGTTATGTCACAAATGACTTGTATTCCAAGTCAACTGTGTTGTCTCTCTGCAGTTACATGTATGTAACATTACTGTCTGGAACAATAACCAGGTATGGACCCAGTTTTGCTGTCACTTAGACTACAGACAGGTACTGTTGGCCCGCATTGGCCCAAAGAAAATGCTGTTAATTTCAACAAAAGGGCACATGGAATGGGATTAGGAGGAAACTAAACAAAATGTTGATATCAAAGGCCTGGCATGGAATTCTAATTTAAAAACAAAAATCCCCACAACAATACAAAAACCTGACTTTTCTTCAGTGAAAACTTTCTCCAAACTATAATGTGTCTTCAAGTTACCACATTTACAGTAGATTAGATGGGTGCATAGATTGTGAATGCAGAAGAAGCAGAGTTTTAATCATGTCATGCATGTTGTATTGCGCAGTTTCTGAAAAAATACATTTTATTTGTGGCTCCATGGTGAGTAACCAAACAAGTTGACAGACAGCAAGCCAAGAGGTCATATCTAAAATACTCCTGTCCAGTGACACATACTGTGATGCAATTGGGAAGATTTTGCCGGCATAGCAACCATTGTAAATAAACCAAAATAAAACAATTCAAATGCTGAATTAAAATCACACAACATTTTCTTAACAGCAGATGTCAGGAAGAGACCATCAACCACAATACATTATTGTAGTGTCATATACTTTTCCAGTTTAAATACTAGATCCATGTATATCCATTTATGAACAGTCCTGAAAAGGATCTACATTTCATAATCATAGTAAGCCAAAAAGGAGACGAATAGTAAAAAAATAAAAAATAAAAAAATCATATTGTTTGTTTTAAGTAGATTTGTTTCACTATCCAGCAGAGGTACATATTGTTGGCCTGGCTGAAGCTCCAAGCAGCCGTTTGATTCAACCACAAAACAAAGAACAATAATAGTAATTACACACCAAGACAAACCAGATATATTATACTGTATGTCTGCTCAGCACCAGACCTGACACTCACATTGTACTGTATCTGTACAGACTTTCAATTCAGCACTGTGATGTGTGGAAATATGACAAGTCGAGTCTTTCTCGCTGTCCAAGAATCGAAGTAGATAAAGCAAACCATCTGTTCTGTCTGTGCCAAGTGTGTGTACAAAAGGACAATTTGACTATTACCATACACTTTCCCTAACTTCATTTTCTGTGTCAGTCCAAACTATTAAGCTGATGACTTCAGTGATTATAATTCTTTAACTCTACATCTGAGTTTATACTGCCTTTTAGTAAGATCAGTTTCCAAAGAAAGACCCATTGCTTCTTCTACTTCTTCTCCTAGTAAGTGCAAGTTACTAAATGACCATCATGATGTGTTAAAGCCTTTTGATAAACCACCAGAACAGCGTCAAGACCTCGGCACCTTCATAATGTTATATAATGACATTTATGGGTGTGATGAATTAGTTTTGAAAGTGGAAAAGGCTGTGTGATGCATCACATCTGGCATGAAAATTTCAGAGCTTAGAACTGGTGACTAGAAACATCCCTACCCAGACTTTACATGTTTTGCATTAGAAAGGGTGATGACTCAGTATGAGGTGTGTACTTAAGCCCCTTTTCCACTGCTTTGTACCAGCTCAACTGGACTCGACTCACCTTATTTGTGTTTCCATCAGGCAAATGTTTGGGATAGTACCTGGTACTACTTTGGTATCACCTCTGTTGAGGTTCCAAGCGAGCAGAGGTGATACTAAACAGTGACATGTAAACACTGCAGACTAGTGAATGGTTAGAGAAATTGCGTCATCAATGTGTGAGACATCCTGGAACAAAGAAAGCACCATTTTTAAAAGCAATGTTATTTAATGCTAACCGCTACTTCACTGTAGCTACTGTACTAACTAAAAACAGCCACATGCAGAAAACCAAGAACATCATACCCTCAGTGCCCTGCATTGTTACTGTGTCACTTCCTGATGACATCATGGCAGTGTAATGTGGTGTTGCTATGACAACCAGCTACACTGAGAAGGGACCATCTGCAGTGGAAACCAAGTACCCGGTACCAAAAGCGAGTCAAGTCGAGTTGAGCTGGTACCAGATGATGGCTTTACAGTAGTGGTACTTTCTAAGGCCTGAGATGTGTGCATAATAACCACTGATGAATATCTCATTCAGCCATGTGCAACAGCCAACACTTGCTTTTGATGGATCTCATGTAAAATCAAATGTGTGTAATCAATTGTTTTGCACATTATGTCACTAGAAGACCTTGTATATTATATGGATGAGTGTAAACATCCACCATTAAAGCTGAAGAGCTAAGTTTGTTTAGAGTTAATCTCCAGAACAACAGTGCTCCCAAATCCACACATTTCCTCCCAGGTCACTAGTGATGTCTTGAATTTGCTACAGAAAAGCAAGAGCATAAAGTTGCAGCCACATAAAATGCTAGGTGACTTTTTAAAATTAATAATTTTTTTTTTATCATTCAAGTTTAACTTCTGGAGTGGCTGTGCAGTGTGTTTTAGCCACAGACTGATGTTAATGCAGCTGTTTGCTGTGACAACACATTCCATCTGTAGTGTGTGTGTCTGTGTATGTGGGACAGAATGAGTAAGATTTCAAAACTGAGCTAAAATTGTGTATACATGAAATGGAGACACATTTTCATCTTATCTGTACCATTACTCTCATTCTGAGCACTCACTGATGGCACAGTAGAGGTGTTTAGAGGGTGTGATTTAAACAGAGATGGTCTCATTCACTCTCTGCCTCACGTGTGTGCCATTAATTCTTTGAAAGCGGTGTCAGTACTCACGGTCATTGCACTGTGTGCCAGTGTAGGAGGTCATGGAGCAGTCACAGGTGTAGTTCTCCCACTGCTGGATACAGATGCCCATGTTGGCACAGGAGTCCTCCTGACAGGTGGTGCTGGGACCTGTGGAAGTCCAGCCGTCCGCACACACAATCACAGCCAAATATCCACCCACCCAAACAAACACATAAACACACAAACTCACTGGAAGCTTAACCACAATCAGTACATGACTAAAATTTACCAGAACCTACGTTTTACAGACACTTCTTTGGTTTAGAACCTGCTGTGCCCACACCCATTCTCCGAGTCTTCATATCAAATGTTTTCAAAACAGAAAACAGAATATTACCCACAGTGCTTTACCACATTTTCTCCTCTTCACTCGTATTTTGAATGTAAATTAGTGGCTATGAAGTTAGCATGGATTGTCAGATACGGATGCCTGCATTAAGAGCTGCAGCTGGTTTGTTCCATCCTCCCCTCAAAATATATTGTCTCACCAGGCAAATAGCAAAATATGGTTTAATGAGATGCCTAATAGATCATGGCTCTTTTTGTCCTGTTCTTTCTCCTACTTGCACATTTTTCCTATTTGAATACACAAAGTTTTATTTTTCCTTATTCTCCATTTATTGTTGCCTTACAAAGTACATTGAGAGCCTCTGTACTGGAGTCATACTCCTTGTGTCTAATCATGCTTGGCCAATAAACATTCTGACTCTCATTTTTTATTTGATATCCACCTGTTAATCTGCTATAATGGTTAAGGAGGAACTATTGTGGCTTTACACGGGATTTGTATTTTCCCTTACTTATTTGCTTGTGTATTCTTGACAACACAGCAGCAAAGCAGATTCTATGTGAAAACCTATTTGACTATAAAACATTTTTTCTGATTCTGAAAGAGCAACAGAGTGAGAGAGTGGGAAAGTAACTACAGTAACGACAGTATATTGCTCTGTACACTATATTGTCAGTTTAAGATTGTATTGTAAGTTTAAGATCCAAATCTTAAACTCTGAATATCAACCTGTAAACATATCTAAAGGTTTCTTCCCCAAATTAATTGATCTTATCATGTTCAAAACAATTCATGGTGAATACATAGATATTCTAAACAAAGATCTTTTTAGATTTTGTGGAATCAAGTTTCAAGTTTTCAAATTATGGAGAATGTCATGTGCACCTGTACTGTAAGTCTAAAATTAAACCGGTCTTCTTACACTTTATTCACTGAGCTTTACAGGGTCACATGAGAGGACTGAGACAAAAGAACTGTATTTAGCCTTTTTAAAGGCAAAATGTCAGTTTGGAACATACTAAAAAGCAAGGACGGACAATGTCAAATTACATTATTGTAGCATTTGGGGGCAGAGAGAGACTTGGCGGGGTCCCCCAGAATGTCTTAAGGGGGAAGCACCTGGCCGGATCCCCCCAACGCCCCTCTGGGTGGGATGTATTTAGTTTGGGGTTGGCAGGGTTCAGTGTGTTCTGTGTGGTTGCCAGAGTGTTTGTGGGAAAATAAAAGAGAAAAAGGCAGTTTCTGTCTCCAGATCCTTCCTCAAGACAGCCTACATTACATTGGTGTTAGAAGTGGGATGGGGAATAGCCAGGGGAGCTGACAGAAGTGAGAAACAGCACAACCTGAAGCAGAAAGCCCCGCAGTCGGTGTGGAATTGCCTGACACCCCACTCTCAGTGGAAGCTCACCAAAAAGAAGCCGCTGATGGAATCAGTGTTCCCTGCCAGGCAAGCTGGAGGAACCGTGCCCAGTCATTGCCTCCCAAGGCTTCACAGGGACCCAGAGCCAGGACCAGCTGACCAACTGGCTGTTCCAGAGCAGGTCAGTCTGAGCTAGGGGCAGCGGGACCAACCTCCACTTCGATGACAACCCAACCAGAAGGTTGTGTGGGGTGTGCTACTCTGGCAAGGGCAGTTGGGAGGTGTATCTCACCCAGTTCAAACTGGTGGTTGCTGCTGCCTACTGGTCGGGCACTACAAGTGGCTTTGCTGCTGATGGCGGATGCCCAGTCATGCCTGCTGTTGCTGAGCCAGAACAAGCGGGGTAACTACAGAGCCCTGGTAAGTGCGGTTCAGAGACGATTCAGTAAACTCGTCCTGCAAGTTGGCCTGCACAGTCAGATTAAATCAAACACCCAGCTGCTGGGAGAATCCCTCTGCATTCTGGCTTAGGACATTGAGAGCCTGTGCTGGTGTGCCTACACCTCCATGCCACCAGCCATCCAGGGTGAACTGGTGAGAGATCAATTTGTCCAGTCTCCCGTCCCTGACAAGCTTAGACTGCATGTGCAGCTGGCCCAGTCCAGAACCTTGGGGGAAGCCCTGGAGCTCAGGGTGGAGTGGGAAACCACTGCCTGTGCACTAAGGCAGGGCTCTATGCCCCAGGTCATGGCTCCTGCATGGTGTGACCAGCCAGAGACTGACGAAGGAAGCAGGAGAGCAGCTGAACAATGCTGATAGGAGTGGTACCACTGTGGAGAGCTGGGCCACACCACACGCTATTGCCTAGCACCAGCACCATGACGGCCAGCGTCCCTGGACCATTCATCTACCCTTGACCTGTCATAGCAGTGGGTTGGTCATGTGGACCAGACACACGGACTATACCTGGACTGTGAACTTGATGGTACATGGTGCTGTGCCCTGATGGATATGGTATGCTCAGGGACAAGAGGGCAGAGACTACAGGGCTGGGGAGCAATCCAGCTCTATATCGCCACAGTGACTGGTGAGGGCACACAGATGAAGAGAGAAAGGACACTCAAAGTGACTGATGGATCACACTGTTTAGCATTGGTTCGGGCTGAACAAAATTAAAGATCCATGCATCATTGGCCTTGTCCTGCTAGACAGAGTGGGGGGCCATGGTAGATGTGCCTGGGGCTACACTCTGCCTGTATATGGATGCAGTGGCTCTTCACACTCCCAGTAGGGAATGGGCTGCACCCAACCATGGCTCTGGAGCAGCTAGCTGGAGGGTCATCTACACAATCAGGGCTAGCCAAGGTCTCCTCCATGGCTACACAGCTTTAGTCCACTGAGACAAGATGAGCCGATGGCTCATATGAGAGGAGCTGCAGGACGGACTGAGGACTGGGACACCACCACATGACAGACAGCAGCCTGGAGGGGCTGACCTAGTACTCACACGCTCCACGAAAGCAGGAGCAGGAGGGGGCACCAACTGCTGTGGGGCCCCGCCAGATGCAGCCCCAGGATGCTTGCAGCCTAGGAGAGAGCTTTGTTCCTGGCATGCGGGTGTGGATGGACAGCCCTGAATTGAAGAAGGGTTTGTTTCCACAGTCAGCAGGCAAGTGCAGTGGACCCTGTACTGTACTGACAAGACTGTTGGATATGGTGTACATGGTGAAACTGATTGAGCAGAACTGAGTGGTACTTCACAAAGGCAGACTTGGACCATACTGGCCTGTAGCTTCATTTGAGAGGGGAGAGCCGGACAAAGGGAGCCAGCAATGAGCTTCAGACCCCTCTCCACCAGCCGCCCAGGAGCCACCAGAGGTGACTCAGTCCAGTGCAGGCCGCCCCCAGCACATAAGAGACTTTGCTATGACTGTGGTGACTGAGGACAGTTAACCAGCTGGGTGGGGGCTGTTTAGTGTCGGGGGGCGGAAAGACACTTTGCAGGGTTCCCCAAAATGCCCTGGGAGTAAGAACCTAGCGGGATCCCATAATGCCCCTCTGGGCAGGATGTGTTTAGTTTGGGGTTGGCAAGGATTGTTTGGTGTGTTCTGTGGAGTTGCCAGTATGTAGGGGAAAATAATATAGAAAAAGGCAACTTCTGTCTATGGCTCCTTCCTCAAGTGAGCCTACGTAACATTATACTAAAGGAGTGAATATGAAATTTATGGTGATATTCCAAATCTTTTTTTCCCACTGTGAAGATAGTTGATCCTGGAATCCATGCTGGTTTGCCTACAGGCCTCACAAGTTGTTTTTATATGGGGATCATTTAGTTTTCAGAATCATTCATCGATATTATGCACGAACAATCCAAATTTTCAAAATGTCGTAGTGATGTTGACTCACCAACCTCAGATCAGGTGAATGTGTTGAAAGGAGTCTTATATGGTGAAATGATGCAAGCTACTTTGTTAAATCAGCTGCTCAGGAGCAAATAAACTGATGATGAGTTGGAGGAGGGGATGGAGTTTTTGACAACGCAGGAAAATTCTGTAGTAGCAGCTTTTTCTATTGTTGAGGATTGGTCTACTGATCTGAATTTAATGTAAGATGTAAAAACACTGAATTGCTTATTCAAATTAGGTCGGCTGATACTGTTCTTTTAAAAGTTTGCCAGCAGTGCAGCATCACCATCTAGTGACAGAACAAAGTACTGCCACAAGCTAAGCCACCATCTTGAAAATCATTAATGGGCTTTGATAACATTTCACTGGCTGAAGAAACACAAATTCACTTTATGTGATGAAAGCTTCTAGTGAAATACAGGCAGCAAATGGCAATACAGTTTAAATGACCAATCAACTGATCATGGTACACTGGCAAAACAAAAACAAACAGAAACCATAGAAGCACACATAAAATGAGACAGAATGCCATGGACAAGACCAACAAACTGTGATTGATGATATTTTATTGTAAAAAATAAATTAATCAGCCATTACCTTCTTGCAGTACATACAGTACAGTGAATAAAAAGGTCAATAAATCATTGATATTAGCCCCATTCAGTTTGTCACAATGAGGAGGACATACAGTACACATAACGTTATTTTCTGTTTTAAAATGAAACATCAACCAACACATTTATTTGTCTAACATGGGACTCTGGAAGTCCATGTAATAAAACAAAAACAAACAAACAAACAACAAAAAACCATAAGGTACACTCAATCTCTAACTGAATGATATGGCAGGCATAAGAAAAACATCTATATAGAAAATGATTTCCATGCAAACAAGAACAGGCTGTGGAAGCTAATCCAGAACCTTAAGAGCATGACAGAAACAACCACAAGAATGCAGGACTTGCACAGGAAGATGGAAACATTTTGTCAACAGATCATGCAAAATGTTTCAACAGTCTGTTTTGACGTTGCTACATAATATGCATGAACAATTCAAAATGAGCACAAAACAAATTAAAACCTTTGGCAAGTTTTGTGGTGTGAACAAACTGTATCGTCTGGAGTCTGGAAATTGTCTGATACAGATTTCCAATGCTGTTGTGATGTCGTGGCCAGGTATAATGCTGCACATCCTTTATATACAATTTACCAAAACCTTATTTTTTCATTTTATTGCTGTAATTGACTGTTTTCTAAGCCCCAACCCCAAACAGTGATTGGTTACCAAGTGTAACTAAACAATACTGTACCAAGAGTAGTAACCTACTGTCACTGCAAAGGTCTCATGTCTGATGGGACAGTTAGGCTTATACTTTAAATGAACACAGCTGTGTACAGAGGTTGCATAATGGTTCATGTTACACATACAATATACATATGTGAACAAGATCTTAAGTGTATTTTTACACTTTTGAAATCTATTTTACAACTATAGCACACTCAAGAGTGTGTCTGAAAGCATCAAACACAGGCACAGCTGAAGCTGCTGCAGGCTGTGTACATGTGGCATTAGAATATTATTATCTAATTACATTGCTACATTGTTTTGTAAGATGTTATATCAGAAAATGTCAGTCTCTGGATTAATATATCCACTGCATGGAAGATGGTGTAACATTGGCCCCAGGTGCCCTTGTACCAATGTTTAGGCTAATGTTAGCAGCTGTAACCTGCTACTGTACTGGGTTCGGAAAAGTTTACCTGAGACACCTGTCAAATGCATATGTTTAGTGCTTATCCATAAATCTCCTTATCATGTAAAGTCAAACATACTGTCTGAAACTAAAAGTAACTTCCGCATCTTGACTGTAAACAACTGAAAGATTCAAGATTCAAAGGTCTTGTTTATCACAAATTATTATTTTACATATAAACTAGTCTATTCTTGTTTTTTTCTTAAAATACTGCAGCAATAACAACCTATCCTACCCTGTAATACAAGAACAATCCTATATTTTCATGTCATTATTGATCATTAACTGGTGATGAAACTAAAATGATTTATTAGGGACTGCTTAGTATAAGCTTAATTATAATGAGAGTAAGTCTGCAGCCAACCAGAGTCAAAGTTAAAGCCACAGTATGTAACGTTTCTCAAATATTTTTGTTGCAGAAATTTGCTCCAAAACTCATCTGAATGTGAAGAGATACTGTCAAAGCCTCTTGTGACCCAGACACATTGACCAGCAATACCACCAGCACAGAGATATTAGCTTCTAAAAGATTTTGAGCAGTACTGACCTCTCTAACCAATAAGAGATTTTAAATTATTTCTGCTTGATCAATGAGTTTTGGTGGACTGTAGAAGATCATAGTAGAGCAGAGTGGAGCAGGGAGAGGGAGGGCTGGGCGGAGCACAGTGGATGGATTTGGAGTTTCATGCCAGTGTTACCTTAAGTTACACACTGAGCTCTAATGTAATGCTCATCAGATCTGCTAGTTGTCATTTCACTTTACTGAAAATGAAAAGCTGTGTCTGAAGTCAGGGATCAATTGTTTCAAAAATTACTACAAACTTACAGCCACCATTATTGCTGTAAACTACATTGTGCAGTGTTAAAATGGAAAACGTAACAGGCATAGAGACAGTATCTAAAGGGAGCCAGGTTTAGTGACGGGTCAGTTGTGTTAAGATAAAATATGCTATATGTTTTTAAAATGTTACAGATATAAAACATTTACCGTAAGGCAACATCTTGCTCTGAATGTGAGTGTATCTCTGTACAATCAAAGTCTTTGTACCAACCCAGTGAGTTAGGTCCTTATTAGAAGCTCTGTAATAGCTTGTCATATGATAAAGTTTAAGAGTGTAAACATCTACAAAATTCTGAACAAAATGAAGCTTTACAAAAACATCAGATATAAAAATGAAGCATCTGGCAGTATTTTAATGTTACTACACTGGCAATAACTGCTCTGATGTTGACTGCGACAACAGTGTCACTGGGCGGCCAATGTGGCCAATAATGTGGTGGTGTAGATGAGGAGGTTTCCGATGTTTGGCCTGACTAGTGCTGGGTAAATGAGGCAACAAGTACAGTTAATAGAATGGAGGGACTTCCATATGGATTCAGGGCTGTGGAGCTACTGTTTGCATTGAGCAGGAAGAAGGGGCTGCTGGAGCTGGAGTTGGAGTTGAAGTTTGTGTTGTAGTAGTCTAAATCAGGCTCAGATTTGAGGGACGGTGTACCTTCACATCCACGCTCAATCTGTCCACTGCGAAACAAGGCATCATTGAGGAGATCCGGCAGACGACCATTGAGATCCACGGACGCCAAACAGCCCTGGAAGCCTTCTCTTGAGGCCACCAGTTTAGGCAGGTTTCCATACATGCCTGGACCCAGTCCTGCGATGAACAGATCACCTGAGGCACAGAAAACATAGAGCGTGCAGGAATTTTCTGATTGGTCTGAACTAAAACACAACTAAGCACTTTGCCAGTGGTTGCTACTGCTATATGAATGTTGAGGTAACACTCATTATCAGATAAACCACCTCATGGTTATTGATGTTAGAAATCAACAAAGCCAGAATTAGAATTCGGGCTTTATGTTCCTACTTCCTAATGGCATTAACTCTGTCTAATTAGTTGGAGTACGTTACACAATATTGCCCTGATCCAATATACAGTAATTTCAGAGCTAACTACACCCTCAGGTTCTGCTAGAATCCCTTCTTTAACAGTAGCATATTTAAAAAAAAAAGTGCAGGGAGAATGTGATGTGGTTTGGTCGGGGAACAGAGGGGATATCAGCTGACTGCCGCTCAGTGTAGCATAGACTGTGGAGCTAGCATTCAGAGCGAGTCATTAATGATGGAATTCTGTTTCCCACTGGAAAAAGAGATTTTGGTAAACTAGAAAAATGTTGGCATGTTGGAAAAGAGCTAGTCGCTCTACTACACAAGGTTTATGCATGGCACAGGTGTTGTGCTGTAGCTCCACTATGCTAATGTTACAGCACTGTGCTAGAGCCTTCAACTGGGCCCATGGTTAGCAAATGCTCTCATTTTTATATTTGGTACAGCAGCTGGTAGCACAGTCATGCAAGCAGAACTTACATGACTTACTGTTGATATTAGAGCTCAGTGTTGTCTCTTCAGTCATGTTAGGGAGGGGCGAGAGAATTCATCTGAATCAATCTTTGACATCCAAGCAGACATTCTAATCTGAGTAGACATTCACGTAGCTGTTTTTACACATGTTCCACATTGGAAAAATCTCCTGTTCATAACCCTACAAGCACCTATTTGATTGCAAAAAAAAGAAGAAAAATTTACAGTGGTGTGGAGTTCCTCTTTAATAAGAAGGTTTCAGATATTTACATGTAGGTAGTGTCATACTGACTGATCTACCTAAGTTTTCAACAAGGGGAAAGTGTGCAAATCCAAAAATATGGCAATACACTAGATGCTGCAGCACAATCAACCATGCACTCTCCTAAAGTCAAGAAAGTCACTTTTGGCTTTTCCCGTTTTTAGGGGTCACTACAGTGAATCGTCACACTGATGACTCGCATGTTGACATCTGGCACGTGTTTTACACCAGATGCCCTTCCTGACGCAACCCTGATTCGAACCCGGGCTGCAGTGGCGAGAGCGCTGCGCTTTAACCACTAGCCTACCAGGGACGGCATGCACTCTCCTAAAGTGAATACATTTAATCAGTGAATAATATTTCAGTCAAATAGGTTCTCATACTCAAATAAACTCTGGAGTGTGAAGTGCAGATTTTTTAACATAAGATTGGATTAGTTAAATAATA
>NW_018128049.1:1179734-1191463 GCF_001952655.1 Monopterus albus
ATTAATATCATAAATAATATTGTAGGAGACTGAATACATATATTTGTAGTAGTTCAAGAACTAGTATAGCTGAATGAAAAGTGGACACACAAAGAAACATAAACATGTAACAGCTATAATATCATTTGCTTACCTTTCAGGTCCAGGTTCTTGGCCCCATTGATACTCTGACTAGTGGTTGTAGCATCTACTTTCAGTGTGTGGGTGTTGCTGTTGTCTCGAGTGATGGCCACATTGTGCCACTGGTTGTCATTTAGCGCCCTATCACTCCTGCCCTTGATCAAGTTGGGCCCATTTCCAAGGTCAAAAACATAGTGAATGTATCTGAGTAGAAAAAAAGACTGTTAGTTACCTAATGCTAAAGAAATCTTAAGCCCTTAAACCTGTTTTGAAGGGTTAATGAACTGGTAGCCCCAAACCAGAAGGTGAGTTCTGACAACACAGCACATACAGTACAGTCCAGTGCAAAGGAGGGAGATGGGCAAAGACATGGGTTAATTTCAGTCAGTCAGATAGTGCAAAGTAAAAACTACTGGTAGTTTGGTAGAAATTTAGCCTGTGCTGCTCTGCCAACAGCCTCTGGCAAATCAGAATGTGTTTAGTTGCTGTGTCTTTCAGTTGTTCAGTTGTCTTTCAGCAGATTCAGTGATAAGATGTTCATTGCTACTAACAACCCCACTGATATTGTCATATTGTTTTCATATTGTCATCTGATGAATTAAAGAAATATCAGGTATAACTGGTTTAATAATAAAACAATAAGTAAACAAATATTACTACTAAACCTTCAAAGTAAAACTTACCCTTTAACTAGTTCTACAGCAATAAAATCGTTGCCGTCTCCCGAGTTGAAAAGTATGAAGCCATCTGGGGAGGTGGTCTTAAACTGGAAGAAGAGGTGCATGGATGTGTAGGCCTGAAGGGTGGCCAGACTCAGGTAGCTGCTTTTGGATTTGAAAGTGACAGGATCGGCAATAATGGAGCGAATCCCAAAGCGGGCATTGAGCTCACAGTAATCAATGTCCCCATTCTTACACAGGTCGATGTAGAGCATGCCATTAAACCTGAAGACAGAAAAAGAATAGGTACTTGAAATTAATTTATTCTAAATAAAGTCCTGCTATTCTTGCTCTTCAAAATCTGGGGGAAAAATTACGTCTGTTGAGGATAATTGAAAGAAAAGAAAAAAGTGTGATATACCATAGCTAAATAAACCTCCAGTTAACACATTGTTTCTAAAAAACAAAGCTAAATATGTTAAGAAAAGTGCATGCACCTCCCTAAAGCTAACTTCTTTGCATCCGATGTATAGGCCAAAGAACAATATTGTAAAGTAAAAAGATTATGGCCCACACACTTATTTGACGTTCCAAAAAATTATTTTTTATTCAGGTTAAGTTGCCACACTGGAAGTCTGTGATTTGGGAGCTGAAGAATACCACAAGAAGCTACAATAGCCAACACACTGCCTGATGGATCATGTGTCTTACAAAGTTTTAAGATATAATGAAATTGAATTTACACATTCAGGAGACATGCTGATATATTATACTTAACACTAAACCTTCTCACTAAATTTGGCTTCAAATTAACCAAGACATGCTGTAAAACCAAAACAATTACATAGAAAGGCAAACAAATTCTGCAGAGTTGCAGAATTTGGACGATGATTCTCTGTGGTTTTGATACCTTGTCATTTGAATTATTGCTAATATGCAAAAAAAAAAAAGGTAAATCTAAAAATGTGCTCTGATTACCTTAGGCTCTGCAGATGACCAACAAAGCTGGATGGGATGCTGGAAACAAATCGGCGCTCTGTCATGATGCCTGTTTCAATGTTGTGGAACTCCAGACGAGTGTGGTCACCCACCATTTGGCCTGAAGATGGGGAGGGTGGAGGGGATGGGTTGAAAAGAAAGACAAAAAACCAAAGGAAAACAGAACACTGTCTGACACTAACACAAAAGGGCTGATTTCAGGAGAAAATTACATTAACAGTATTAGATGGATGCAAACTGTCACTATTGGTTATATATCTACATGTTTTTCTTTGTAGCAGAATTACACATTGATACTATCAATCGCTATGGCAGCACACCACAGGATGTCACTATACCACTGACAGAGCTGAGTTGATGTAAGTAAGTACCTTCTGCTACATCATCGTCAACCGTTAGCTTGTAGGTTTTGCCTCGACGCACCACACGCACTGTATGCCATTCATTATCATTGAGCTTTTGTCCTGCATACAGGGTCTCTGGTCCCTTGCCTGAGAACAATGGTCAATCACACAGTTAAAGACATCCTGAGCCTAAAACCAAACCTTTGTTTTCCCACCAGTCAGTCTGGAATCATTTGAAGAAATTCTACAAGCAGCTTAGTGGCTTGTAGTTTCAAACTAATACTTATACCTTTGGGAAACAAAGGTTTGGTTTAGTCAGTGAAATACACACTGAAAATATACACAGTACTAGACATCTATGACATCTGTAATTCTCTATGCTGCAAAACAGAGTCACGGCTCTAAAATAGTGTGAACAGAAAAAGGGCAACGCAAGTGGGGGAAATTACTTGTACTCATCAGAGGCTGATGGAAATCTTTTCCTTTCATTACTTCTCTTGCTTCCATCCTTTTGTTTCTTTCTTCATTACCTTATCTGACCATGCAGTGCAGGCCAAATTAACAATCAGAGATACCGTTTCAGTTAAGCCACAACTGACATTTTCAGCTGCAATTGAAAGCTGAGACCTTCACACTTTAACTAATACAGGTGTTTTCTGATCAAATGCACCTTGCCAGGAGGACACTGCTTTTCTGTGTCTTTCAAAACCATTACAAATGACAATTTAGACACAGAAACTACTTGTTAAAGACATAGAAACAATTATGGTAGAAAAAAACTAGTGCTGACCACTTGTGTGTTATTACATACAGTACTAAAATGTGAGGACAAGGATCTCCAGGGCCTCATTATGAGTAAAAGTAATCCACAGAGAGTGGCTATAAACAAGTACAGGTCATAATAGCGGCAAACTCACTTGTAGTGCAAACAGAGCTTACTGCTTCACCGTTTCTAAACTTATAATGTGTGGAATGTAACCTGAGCTAAGGATATACTGTCTACAAAATTCGCCTAACAATAGAGAACGATCCTGCATATTTTTGGAGACTGATTTTGAGACTTCAACTTCTATGATGAAACTACTTTTTTTTTTTTTTTTTTACTTAGGAGCCTGATTCAATAATATTTCATTGTGTGAAACATGATTTTTCAGTCTTTGGTTCAGATCAGTTTTTGGGTTGGGCATAGGGATATACCTAACCGAGGTTAACAATCAATCAATAGAACAGTAGTATGGGACATTTTAAAATTGTATGTTTTTCATATCAAAAATGTAATGACTGAACAAGCCCACTAGATGGAAGTGTTTAATCTCTTACACTATTAGGTTTTTCTTGAGTTAAAAATTCCCACTGGCCTCTTTTGAAATATTTTCCACATTGTATGAAAGTAAATTATTAAATTCAAAATGCCACTTTTTAATGGCTGCACCATTCTATCGCATTTGAAATGTCAGTCAAGTTGACCTTTTCTCCACACTTCAGCGACTAGTCACTTTAGTTAACATTTAAATCTGAATATTGACAGCTCAGCCATACCAATATTCAATATAAATATATCAAGTAGTCATATCCAGCTGCCTAGATGGGACTGTATGATCCAGACTTTTAAGTTCTGTATGAGATCATTTTGGGCCTGTGGAACATTCCTTGAACTTCATTCAGAATGGATCCTTTTTATGCTGTTTCTCTCTGTTGAGACTATGTCAAGTTACTTCAGAGTACTGTTGTATCTGTTTGGTATTTGTAGTTTCATCCATTTAAATGTGGTTACAACAAGGTTTTATAGTTATCTTCATTCTCTAATCCATGCTAATACTTTCTGCTGCCTTTCCCAGACTTCCAAAAATACTATTCCATACATAGTAGTGGATGTTTTGGTCTAACTGAATGTGAGTTTTTGAACCAGTACCATATCATGCACTACTCACAAATTTTTATGGGTGCACTATAATGAAATTTATAATGGTAAGCTATTTATACCAATTATTCCTTCTTTATAAATAACATTAATGAATGGAAGGAATAAGAGAGGGTGATTAAGAGATTCAGGTTCAGGATTAGGATTATAAATGGGTGTAGGATTAACATTAGATGGCCTGTGGAGGTCCACTAAGTAGGTAGACAGCTGCAACACCTACAGTAGAGCATTATTATGATTTATTGAATATTGTAACATATATTGTTGTAGCCTCAAAGGGTGAATAATGATCCTAAGTAGCATTCAGATGCAAGTATACTCTGCAAAAACCTGCTCATCAGACTGTAGTCAATTAACATCATCACTTGTAATAAAAAGTGATGCGTGGTGAGTGAAATATGCATTATATTGTAATTATTGTAAGAAATAATTATTGTAATAAATTAATTAAAGCAAGTCACCACTCATTCCATTTGACTGAGACTAGTCCAACCAACTGAGCCAAGTCATTCTCCACCTGATAGGCTTAAAAGAAGGTGGAGGGTGGTGCAGGACTCATGTTTTAAAAAACACATTCTGTTAAAAAACAAAGCAAAACAAACAAAAAAAAAACCCAGAACAAAACATCAACATACCATCAACACAGAAAGCAAAATGAAACTTGAGTGTTAACTTACTGGAGTTACAGTTTATCCTGATACAGTCTAGATGGGGAAGAATAAATGACAGATGAAATTGCATCCTTCAAGGTTACTGCTGCAGACATCCAAAAACAAAATGTCCACCCTTCCGGGGACGTACACATGCAGGAAGCTGGCCATTTTATACATTTGTTATTTATGTTTAGACAAATTACCATAAAATAAGTGACAGGTTTTAAAGATTTGCCAACATCATCATTTAAAAGTAAATACAATAATGTGCAAACTTATCAGTCATACTATAAATTTGTGCTAGCTGCTCTTCCAGAGCTTTTTTTGTGTAATATAGAGTTTAAATGTATTAATTGGTTAGGCACAATACTGACAGTAAAATGGCCACTTGTAGTACCAGCTACATGAATTTTCCAACCCAACACCGACTGTTTCACTTTAGGTTTAAACATTCAGATTAGAAAAATCAAAGTCTCTGGCTCCAAAGCCTCTGCACCAGCAACGTGGTAGCAGCTATCTCTTTCAGAGCCATGGATCTTTGAAAAGTTAAGGAATACAGACTGATATGATTTGATTTGCTAGTAAAACAGCAAAAAAACTTGAATTTGTGAGACATTTGTGTGATAGAGAAGGAATGTCTGAAGTATCTGAACAGACCCATTGAGACCAGAATAACTGCAGTGAAAACAATGAAGGGTTGATCACCATGTGTCTGGTGGTTTCATGTGTCGTCAACCGCAACAGAAAAGTGGGAGCAAACAGCCACGATCCAATCAGCACCAGCACCATGCAGAGGCACAGGAACCCCAATTGTTGCATCTGGAGGAGTGTCCTACGCCTACATGTGTCACTAAACTAGATCAGAACTACATTTATATGTATACTTTAAAAATGTTCTGTAGGAAATCACACAGGTTTACACAGGTCAAGAAATCATATGAGCACTTTTAGACCTATAAGAGCTGCAGTCAATTTGACTGAAATTTACGGTATGACTTGCATAAATTAATATATTCAGTTCAGACATTATCTAAATGTGGCTTGGCAAGCCACCTAGCAACTGTTTACATTGCTACTACTTTAACATTTTATGGGCATTAATTCAGTTCAGTTAAATTCAGTTTGATTTGTATAGCTCCAAATCACAATGAAAATAATTTCAAGGCACTTTACACAATAAGATCAGGACTTACAAGACGTATTGTATATGCACGATATAAATTGAGGTATGTAACAGAACTTTCAGTGTGATATTCTTTACATATGACTGGAAGGTGTTTGGGGTCACAGCCAGCTGTTGGTTTTGCTGGGCTCTGTTCTCGGGCTGTTCACCTGACGGGCCGCAGGCTTAAGGCCTTTGAAGGGGTGAATACCATCTTTTGACAAAGCATGATGGAAAATGGTGTTGACAGTTAAACATAAAAGCAAAACACTGGGGAAATAAAAGCATAGACTTCCATAAAAGACACCATCATTAGCAAAGAAAACAACCACTCAGATGAAGAGGAAGGTGACAGAAAAATTACTTGATGTCAGACAGAAAAATGAAGTTAGTGAGAAAGTCTTTTCTAATGTCCTGTCAAATGACAACTGAAGCTCAGATTCACCTCTTAGAAAGTCTCAGCACACTTCATTCTTAAAAAAACACTTTATAAGAGACTAGACTTTAAAGCCCAGTATCTACATCACAGTGCAGATTCTTCTTATTGTGCTGTGACTGTCTCAAAAGATCTGTAAACAAGAATATGAATATGACTGTGGTTTGTCTGATTCAAAGATGGGCCAAACATGTTTATCACTGACATAACATAAGTCATGATGGTAGAGCCTATGATGTTATCTAGGAAATAGTTGGATTCAGGAAGCAGTCCATGGTTATTGGTGTGTACAAACTGCATTAACAACCATGCAAAAAGGCAAAAACTGTCTTATCTATGTTCTAATGTTGGGAGAAACTGTTAAGGGGTCATAGTGATGAGTAACTGATGAAAAGACTGTGCACAAAAGATAGAGAGTGAGAGGAGGGAGAGGTCACCGGTCAACAGTAAACCGTCTCATGGTGAAGGTGAAGGTGTGGAGGCAAATGGTGGGGAGGGCATACGGTACCTAGGTTGACTGTGAGTTTGACACGACTGCCATCCAACTCCAGCCTGAGCGTGTCGGCTGAGTCTCGGGAGGTGGTGGCCATGAGGAGGCCATAGGCCCGTTGGGAACAGAAACGGAGGGAGACATCCTCTGCCTCAGTGTGCATGACGGTCGGCATCACTACCTTCATGTACATGCTGCCATCATAGGAGAGGATGGAAGCCTCTGTGAGAGAAAGGCAGGAGCACAGAGAGATGTTAGTCATGACAAATAAGGTTGGAGTCAACACAACAGGCTGGTATATGATCCTCTGACTTTTCATTGAGAGCAAACATTGAGTCACAATTTTAATTTGTTTACTACTACTTATGTTGCATCTTGTACAAAAGTTGAACAACAGGAAATCGAAAACTTTATTTGTCGAGTGTGACAGATGACTATTACAAACTTTCTTCTGATTATTAGGTGGTAGCAACACACCATGAAAAGTCCTGTAGGTTATTCCAGAGTCTGCATAAATATACACAAGAAAAGCACAGTCTATGTGTGTCATTGTGGCTCTAAAGTGCGTATGATCAACAGCAGTACAAACAGAAAGGAGGATATTGATGGTGTTAACCAGTTTTCACATAGCCTACATCCTTTCTGATGGTTCCAGATTTGTGTCACACCACATTTTGTTGTACTTAAAGGGTAACTGCACACTAAATTTGTTTGTTTGTTTTAGCAGTACACATAATAACATGGAGTGTTAAGGACATATACTGTCAATACAGGTGATTTTTCCAACAAAATCCATATTGTGTGTGTGCCTTCTCTTTAATCATGACAACATAGACAAAACTCTGAGGTATACTTTGTCAGAGCCCTACCCACAGTTAACAGCCCATTAGCATTGGCAAGCACGATAAGAGCTAAAAAAAATGTTATTAACAAGATTTATTGCTCAAAAGGGACAGTACATACAACACAGTCACACAGATAAGTTGGCTGTTTTCAGAGCTTAACAGTACATTTAGGTTTGATGAACAGTAACCTTAACCATGAGAAACAGCAGTGCTACATTACTGACACTCTCCAGGTGACAGACACACACAGCAGAGCCTCTCCTACAGTGCTGCTAGCTCAGCTACACCTCAGGTATCTGTACAGTGACTCTCAAAAGGACATAAACCTGCTTGTAGTGACTGTCAGAGCTTGACCAGAGTCTGTTTCTCCAGCAGAGAAAGGGACACTTCAACAAATGCTTCCCAATATTGTTAGCTTTGACTCTATCAGTGTTACTGTGTGAGCAGTGGTCAGTGTCCTCTGACCCTCAATGTCACACATTACATAGTGCCAAAGCCACGCCCCCCTCTCCCCCTCTCCTTGCTCCTCACTCCTCTGTTGCACTTTTTTAAATGTGTTGGGAGGCAGAAAGTTATGGAATGAAGGTGTGTAGTTACCCTTTAATATCACAACTGTCAGGCACGTACTGTAGGCTAACCCATGGGTGCTCATGGGCTCAAGTACCCACAGACAATGCAGAGCACCCAGAGGGAAATCATGCTGTATGGAGACCACATCTGGAGAATGGGCTATTACATCATCCAGTGAAGATAAAAAGAGAAATACTGTCAAAGCCATGAATCATATTTTTTTTGCTTAACCTGTGTCCATTCCTAGTGTGTCATTTCACAGCAGAGTGGTGCAACTGTCTCAAATGCATATTAGTGAGTTACCAGTAAAGGAAACTTGTAGAAGCTGTACTCACCTGCAGTGACAAAGTGAGAGCAAAAGCTATCATTCTGCACCTGTGGTGTTTTAGCTGATAAGGGTAGCTTGAGAAAACTTGATTTTATGGTCAACTGCCTTTTTTGCTTTCATTTCTTCAGTAATTTTGCCAACTGTGTTTTCTAAGCTCAGGAATCAACTGTCAGCGCTCTATTTTTTGTGACAGTGCAATGACCAGTGCAAGAGGCACTCCAGCAGTTTGGTATTTTCCTGATCTTGAATTGTGTTTTGCTGGTCTGTTTGGTATTTTGGTGCTGAGTGCAGTGTGCACAATAGATACAAATGAAGCAGCGAGTCATCTGGAGCACCTTACTCACATGCATCTATATTTCTGCTCTCCTCCCTCCTTCATCTGTCCTCAGACTGGTTAAAGTCGAGCAGACACTGTACTTTTAATGATCATGTACGATGTATTAACTCACACTATATGTTTACATCGACCCGACTGCACGGCCAGAATCAGCGACATCACTGCTCACACTGGATGTTTTAACAGAACCCTGGAGCTGATGTGTTCATTGACAACTCCTGTAAAGTTTAGGTCAATCAAGAGAAAACCAGCATTACCTTTAACCATTTTACTTGGCATAGATGATGAGCAGCAGTAATCTGCTGTTAGTATTTCTCCTGTTGTTGCAGATCATCACAACATTTTGATGACACATAGTACATTGTGGCGCTGCCAGAGCTTGATTAGCCTGGTGCATATGCGGTTTATAAATACAGTATGTTATATCCAGTCTATGGCCCTGTTTCAGTTGATTCTGTGCACAAAATGTGGCATAGGATCTGTGCCATGTTGTTATGTTGTTGTCTTTGTACTCACGCAAGTGCACTGATTTAACTTTGGAATGCGGATCTGCAAGACAGCCGACCAGATTACGGACATGCCAGAAATCCATTTGAGCGGTCGGGAGTCAGGTCGTTGGTAGTTTGGTCCATAAAACTGGTGCCGGTGATGTGCCCTGCTTACCCTGTAGACAAATGACAACTGATTGGGCCGAATCAGCCTTTTTTTATAAGTAGTCGAGTGCGACTGAACTGGGGGCTGAACTGGGAATCTGTACAGTGTCTACTTGCCTTTACTCTATATTAGGTTAAGACCTGCATTCATGAAACTCGGCCAATCAAATCTGGTGAGATGGAAGAGTAAAGAGGCAAATCACAACAGGTGAACATGAATACACACACAGCACCAGCACCAGGCAGACCATTTTTGGCATATAGGTTAACAGACCTGTGATTTCAAATTCATGCAGGGCATGCAAGCAAACACAACAGCTTGGAAATTGCAGAAACAGAAAGAGTTACTATTACACAAAGGCTGCTTCCACTGCCAACAACAATTAATCCCTGCCAAAACGTGAAGTCGTACAGTGTACGCCTCATTTATTTGGCTCCAGCAGTTGTGGATTAGCCATCCCACGTTGCTCTTTTCAGTCTATGCCCCGTCTGACTGAAAAGTGTTGACATACTTCCCTGCACTTCAGACTGACTGCTACATCAGGCTGTGCTGGTTCTACCATCAGTGTGAAATACAGTGTTTTCAGACGTGGAGTTGTTGATCATGCCAAGCGGAATGAAATCTGAAAGCTCAAAGTCACACACAAATAACAGGCAGTGTGTGCCTAACATACATTTGTGCTATGGATGAAATCATAACAGCTACTGACTGTGCAAGTAAACACATTTATCTCCATGACAACTGAGCAAATAGTCCATTGATAAAGACAATACGACAGTTCTGGAAAATACCAAGTGAACCTTGACTTAGGATTGATTTGTGAAATATCAATATTTTGTTTGTTGTCCACTAATTCTGAATGAATTGTAATCAACATTTAATCCATGTTTATCAGTTGTACCGCTCACGTGCATTTGGCAGAATAGATGGGCTTCAGTTTTAATCAGGCCAGCTCTCTTCACAAGAGCTTTAATGGTTCACTGTTCAAGTTACTCTGCTAGTTTCTCGTCCTAGCAGAGTAGTGTAAACAGAGCAGAGATTATGTGCATGCCCAGTTGACTCTTACTTCAGAGACTGTAAAAAGTGATGGACGTTCTTAGCTTTTGCAGCTCTATTTTGAAAAATGACAGGCTTCACATTTTCATGAAGAAACATGTCACCAAGTGCAGCAGTGTGACTCACTAGTGTGTTTTTAATGGACAACAATGGAGGTATATGGAGCAGGCAAATAAGGTAAACAGGTTCTGGAGTCAAAGTACAGCAGATTCATTGTTGGTTTTAGTCTCTGTATGAGGTTTGTGGAAAATAACAGAATCATAGAAAATCACTGACCTTACGCTTCAATGAGCCATCCCAGCCAGGATGACCCAAAATGTGCACGAAACACCAGAAGTCAATATTTTTAGTACTCTCTGTCCTCTTCATCTAATATTCACTCACATCTGAAAGGCAGTGCTGCTTGCTGTTTCCTTGCTATCTGCTGGCATCAGTCTGAAGTGATTATTTGTCCTGTCACAGTAACTTAATATGATAAATGAACCAATAATACGCCAAGACATTATGTGTCCTCTAAGTGTCCTTTGCTCAGTTTTGCTGCATGAGTAGAAAACTGAAGTTCTGCCAAGTGGCCAGAGAGTGGAAACTCAGACCATCTGTCTGCTGGGAAAATCAGTAGGCAGTAAAGCAGGAAGGGGCAATGGGTAGAAAAGAATAAAGAACAGGGGAAAGGGGAAACAGAGGATGGAATCAATTGTAGGAGAAAGTACTGGGTATCATTTGACTGGTTTAAGGAATTAACAGAAGTTAAATTTATATTAAAAATTGAATGATTCATCAGGAAGTGTGTGCCTCCAAACTAATGAAGCATGGGATGTGCTATCAGAACAATTACACAAGTTTGAAGTGTTTAGTTATAAACTATTTATTATAAATGGGTTAAATTAATTTGTGAGGATTTTAAAAAACGGGAGTACGGGGTCCGGGGCCCTTTGCTAAGGGCCGTCCGGTCCCTGTACAACCGAAGCAGGAGCTTGGTTCGCATCGCCGGCAGTAAGTCAGACTTGTTTCCAGTGCATGTTGGACTCCGGCAGGGCTGCCCTTTGTCACCGGTTCTGTTCATTATTTTTATGGACAGAATTTCTAGGCGCAGCCAGGGGCCGGAGGGAGTCCGGTTTGGGGACCACAGGATCTCATCTCTGCTTTTTGCAGACA
>NW_018128049.1:1191971-1195702 GCF_001952655.1 Monopterus albus
GCATTCCCCTGGAGGAGCTGGAGGAAGTGTCTGGAGAGAGGGAAGTCTGGGCATCTTTGTTTAGACTGCTGCCCCCGCGACCCGGTCCCGGAAAAGCGGAGGAGAATGGATGGATGGATGGATTTTAAAAAATGAAACATATAATGAACCTTGCAACTTAATAATTCTATTCTCTTTTTTTTACACAGAACATTTTAGAAAACACAAACTAAACAGAAAACTCAACATTTCACTAAACGCAAAAGTACAGTATTGTACATCCATGGCCATTCAGGACATTCATAGGACTTCATTCCTTATAGTATCACTTATCAAACTTGAGTCTGAATTGACTCAAGCTCTGCCCAATCACAAACAAAATGTTCTCTAAAATGCTGTTTTTATATTTTGTTAGTGTTAATGCTGTGTTGTAGTTGTGTTTTCTGTTTTGTCATTGTGTTCTGTCTGTTGTCATTATGATTTGCTCCTCAGGACCAAATTAATTGTATGCTCTTAAATGAGATGACAGAAAGACAAATCAGTGGTGGAGAATGACATGCAACAAAGTCCCTCAGCAGGATATGAACAGGGGATTTTGTGATTCATGGTTTATGGCTTATGACACCCAACCAGGTTGCTTCTTCTTCTCAATCTACACTCTTCTTTTATTACAATTACTCATTAGTCTGCCTATAACATTCAGTTTCACAATGGATGTCTCCACCTTTAAAACGTACAGATTCCATTTTGGAAACACTTTAAACAGAAACGTAGCAGCTAAAGAGCTTGCTTTTTGCTGATCTCCAGTGGTTTCCCTCACCTTGCCTCTGTGTCATTTCTTCTTTTACTTAGTACACATTCATATCATTGGCTGTTGGCTGTTGATCAGAGGTAAAATACACTGCTAGTGTAGTGGTTTTGCCACAACACTAGCAGTTGGCTAACTTAGCTTCTAACAAAAACTGGAAACAGAAGTGAGCGTTCCATCACACACCATGTACTTGGCAGCACACTGTGTGTGCAATGTTAGTGGATTGACTGCGACTGCCGATATTTGTCGCAGGTCTCCTCCACTGTCCCCCTTGTTTCCTGTCCACATCCTGGCAATTCACTGTCAATAAAGGCTAAAAGCCTGATAAATATAACTTGAAAAACAAAAACCTAGCTCAGCCCAAGAGTGGCAAAATCCATGTAGCAACACCTTTACAGCTCACTGATTAACACTTTGTATCTCATTTGCTTAATCTGTACAGTTTGATAACCTTTTTCATTTTTGTAATTGCATTTTAAAATTCAATTATTAGGTCAAGTTTTAAGCATCAAATAAAGAAACAATAAAATATCATAAATATCTGATGGCTGGAAAACTACTTAGAAATACCTTTTTGGCAGCAACCGTCAGACTCCATACAAAGCATCTTGGGAGAACTAAAGTCTTTATATGACCTCAATATAACAAAAAACATCTTTTAGCAACTCACTGTATTTGTCTATCATCTGACAAAGTGTATTACTATTGTACACTATTCCTAGTCATATTTCCATGGCTGTTTCTTTTTTTAAGAGTCAGCTCAGTTCTGGCTGTTCATGTTTGGATTCAGGGCGTTTTCTCCAGCATATGCCTATGTCCACCTTCATGACATGCACCAAAGTTCTTCAACAACAGAAAGTGGAATCTCTTCTCAGAGAGGATTTGGAAAGTCGCCAGATTTAGCGAGAAAGTCGCCAAGTTGGACAAGTTCACCTGAGGAAGGTCGCCAAGTTGGACAAGTTCACCTGAGCACTGCAGCGGTCTTAGGCCTGCCTCAAATGCTCTTATTGGTTGAGACACGTGATGACGCCCATCTCAAGCCAGTACTGATCAACACCCTAATGGGACCATTGGGAGCGGTGGCCCGCAAACTGGGAGAGCGGCTCCAACAGATCCCAGGAACAACATCTGAGATCTCAGTCCAGAAGAGTGCAGTCCTAGGAACAGCTAAGATACTGTGCAGGACCCTCAAGCTCCCAGGCCTCTGGTAGAGGACCCGAGCTTGAAGGAAGGAATACAAGACCACTACATATATTAGTGCTGGGCAAGTTAACGCATTAGTTTCGCGTAAACGTAATACTTCATTAACGCTGACAATAATTTTATCGTGCATTAACACAGTTTACTTTTATTATTATTATTATTTTGAAAGTCCGTTGCTCACTGGCTCTGAATACACATACAGACAAACCATGGGTCACAGGAGGGGCAGGGTGTTGATCAGTACTGGCTTGAGATGGGCGTCATCACGTGTCTCAACCAATAAGAGCATTTGAGGCAGGCCTAAGACCGCTGCAGTGCTCAGGTGAACTTGTCCAACTTGGCGACTTTCTCGCTAAATCTGGCGACTTTCCAAATCCTCTTGACCTGAGCTTGAAGGAAGGAATACAAGACTGCCCAAAAGTGGGGAAAATATATGTATGTGTGTGTGTGTGTGTGTGTGTGTGTGTGTGTTAGTGACATAGTTGAAAGAATTCTCAAAACTCTATACCTGTAAAGTAAAGTAAAGATCAGGGGAAATTGTCATAAAATGTGATACTTGGTCCTTGTGAAACAAAACCTGTGTCTGCTGTCGTTAAAGACATTTCCATTCACTTATCCTGGTGAGATGGAAGAGTAAAGAGACACAGCAAATTCATCTCAGCTGCAGCAAGAACCAGGTCTTTATTTGATATAGGCTTCCACTGGAGACTGGCCTTTATTTTAATACTCATTTGCTGTTAATTCAAATTTAATATTTCTTCCAAGTTTGCCTTTTGTCTTGATAACTCCAGTATAATGTACATTTTCACAACACCAATTCCACTTGGCCTTCTTCTTCTGTTTGTCCACCACTACTATGTCCGGTTGGTTGGCCATTACCAGTTTGTCAGTTTGTATCTAGAAGTCCCACAGGATCTTAGCTTGGTCATTCTCAACCACCTTTGGAGGTGCATCCCATTTTGACTTTGGCAATTGGAGATTGGGCACCAAGCCCCAATAGCAGGCCTGCATGAGCTTGATTCAAGAGCAGCTGACCTGAGATTGAAGATCATGAGCAAGATGGACACCTAGAACTCCCGTGGCCGGTTACCAAGACAAGTGAAATACCTTCTGAAAGTCTACTAGAGGATGTGAATGCAGCACTAAGAACAATCCCTACTATGACCATCACTGAGACCAACAAGCAGATATACACCACAGCAACCATGATCCTTGAGATGCTTGGCTATAAGTTCAACAAAGGCCATAAGGAGCAGTATCCTCCTTGTAGAAGGAGGTTGGAAACCAAGATCAAGGCAGCAAGGAGAGAAGTTAGCCAGCTATCAGAATTGCAGAAAGGTGTGATGAACAAAGGGGTACCTAAGAAGTACAACTCACTGTCCATGCCTGAGGCCTTGGAGAGTGCAAGCAAAGACTCACAGCCCTGGCCACTGGGCTGAAGAGGTACACTAGAGAAGTTGAAGCTAGGACAAAGCACCAGCTACTGGTTGATAAAGTAGTCGCTCAAGACTGCAAGACCAGGCATACCAACCTGTGCACTGCCTGGACTGACTACAAGAAAGCCTATGACTCAATGCCTCACACATGGATCCTGGAATGCTTGGAACTGTACAACATCGACAGGACTCTAAGAGCCTTCATCAAGAACTCAATGGGAATGTGGAAAACAACCCTAGAGGCCAACTTCAAGCCAATTGCACAAGTCAACATCAAGGAGATGCTCTGTCCCTGCTGCTGA
>NW_018128049.1:1196727-1198101 GCF_001952655.1 Monopterus albus
TGTGTGTGTGTGTGTGTGTGTGTGTGTGTGTTAGTGACATAGTTGAAAGAATTCTCAAAACTCTATACCTGTAAAGTAAAGTAAAGATCAGGGGAAATTGTCATAAAATGTGATACTTGGTCCTTGTGAAACAAAACCTGTGTCTGCTGTCGTTAAAGACATTTCCATTCACTTATCCTGGTGAGATGGAAGAGTAAAGAGACACAGCAAATTCATCTCAGCTGCAGCAAGAACCAGGTCTTTATTTGATATAGGCTTCCACTGGAGACTGGCCTTTATTTTAATACTCATTTGCTGTTAATTCAAATTTAATATTTCTTCCAAGTTTGCCTTTTGTCTTGATAACTCCAGTATAATGTACATTTTCACAACACCAATTCCACTTATACACTAGAGTCATTCATCACTCTGTGGCTTTGCTATTTTCTTTCACTAATTACATCTTTTTGCATTCAGCGTTAAGCTGCTTTCAATGATTTGTAACACTTCCTGCACAGATGTTTCACATTCTTCGAGATCAGGATATTCAACAGCACTCCATCCTTTTCTGGTAGGCTTTTAATGTGACACATTAAATAAAGTAAGATAAAAGTGAATTAGTGAATAAGAACAGCAACTGTATAAAAAGAGACTTTTTATAGAAACTGGATTAATGTCATGACTCTCAATGTGAGCTGTGAAAATATGTGTTGTGATGCTTTTTACCATCCTTATTAAATCCAGAGACAGTGATAGAGAAACTTCCTATCTTACATCTTAAGAGGAAGAGTATAAGATAAGATAGGGAGGCTGTGTTACACAAGCCTCCTAACTTCCCCAAATCTGAAATACAGTGGGTATGGAAAGTATTCAGACCCCCTTAAATTTTTCACTCTTTGTTATATTGCAGCCATATGCTAAAATCATTTAAGTTCATTTTTTTCCTCATTAATGTACACACAACACCCCATATTGACAGAAAAACACAGAATTTTTGACATTTTTGCAGATTTATTAAAAAAGAAAAACTGAAATATCACATGGTCATAAGTATTCAGACCCTTTGCTGTGACACTCATATATTTAACTTAGGTGCTGTCCATTTCTTCTGATCATCCCTGAGATGGTTCTACACCTTCATTTGAGTCCAACTGTGTTTGATTATACTGATTGGATGTGATTAGGAAAGCCACACACCTGTCTACATAAGACCCTACAGCTCACAGTGCATGTCAGAGCAAATGAGAATCATGAGGTCAAAGGAACTGCCTGAAGAGCTCAGAGACAGAATTGTGGCAAGGCACAGATCTGGCAAAGGTTACAAAAAAATTTCTGCTGCACTTAAGATTCCCAAGAGCACAGTGGCCTCCATAATCCGTAAATGGAAGACGTTTG
>NW_018128049.1:1198678-1213858 GCF_001952655.1 Monopterus albus
GGATCTGCAAGGAGGAATGGCAGAGGATCCCCAAATGCAGGTGTGAAAAACTTGTTGCATCATTCCTAAAAAGACTCATGGCTGTATTAGCTCAAAGGGGTGCTTCTACTAAATACTGAGCAAAGGGTCTGAATACTTATGACCATGTGATATTTCAGTTTTTCTTTTTTAATAAATCTGCAAAAATGTCAAAAATTCTGTGTTTTTCTGTCAATATGGGGTGCTGTGTGTACATTAATGAGGAAAAAAATGAACTTAAATGATTTTAGCATATGGCTGCAATATAACAAAGAGTGAAAAATTTAAGGGGGTCTGAATACTTTCCGTACCCACTGTAAACTCTCGTAAATTTAGGCTAATCGTTAAGCTCCCCTAATTTTTCCGCCACACAGTATTAGCTTGTTTAGAAGATACTGGCCGGTCTGGGCCATGATCCTGAAGTTAGCCAAGCAACTACCACCAGCTTTGGAGAGGTCAACCTGGCTTCTTTTTCTTGTTCTGTTCTGTCCTGTTTCGTTCTGTTCCATTCTATCCATTTAAGGACATTTTCAAAGTGATGTGGCTGGCATAGCAAAAATATCTCAGCCCACTATGTCATGCATTTTAACCCAGGTGGCAACGGGAATTAATTTGACTCATCATTGCATTTTAATGAGTATATCTAATTGGTTACAAAATGGCTTGGTGAGATGAGATGAGAGAAACAGCCTTGGTTGCTAGGTAACAGACAAATGCTGATAACCCATGTTGGACTGAATATTTAGGGTTTAAGATAAGATAGGATTACTAAAGTTAGGATTTGCTTCTGTAATATCAAATTGGAAAAAAATCTTAAGTTAGGATAGGAACACTAACTTAGGAACTGTTCTTTTGTAATGTCTTTTAACCTAAATTAGGTCCTAACCCTAATTACAATGGTTAGCACAAAGTTAAAATAGGATCTGCAAGTTAGGAAGTTTCTGCAATATGGCCCCAGGCCTTTATTTGTTTGTGCTGGCTTTTAATTAGACTGACACAACCCTTCTATGGCACAGTTTGGTGAATGGATCATTGATCTAATGATAATAATATATGGTGACACTTAATGCTGTAGTGTCAGGGACATAAAGCAACCCATGGAAAAAGTATGTTTTCTGGATATGATCATTAATCGTAATCAATTATTATTCAATGAAAGTCATGTTGGCTGCCTTTGACACAGTGACTATCAAACATTCAAGCATTATAAGTAGTTTTTTTTGGTCTATTATTATCTCCCAGCCAAGCCCAGCCGGCATTGGGCGAAAGGCAGGGTACACCCTGGACAGGTAGTAATGTTCTCATCAATACTCAATATTCATCATTATTGTATCATAAAACCAACATATTCAATGACTTGTGTTAATAAATTAAATTTATTTGTGTAAATTAATACTGGAATCATTGAGATTCCTAAAGCAGAGAATGGCTGAACCTTTAGGAATTGTGTTTCTATCCCATGTTTGCTACAGTAGCCACAGTACAGCACTACACTACAGTACCAAGAACCCAGGCCACTGGCACATAACAAGGGTTCATGATTCTATAATGGTCACCCATAAACAGGTAAAATGTGAAACAAATGTTCGCCTGGCATTATTTGAGTAATTTCTCTGGAGTGTATTTGAAGTCTGCTGACACTGTTTGGGGTTTCTTTGCCCTAAACAATCAATGTATCAACACAGAGACCTAGCTAACTAGCAATGTATTGAAGCTGTGAGTGTGTTAATGTGAAAGCTTGGACTGAATTATCTCAGAACTCACCAGGAAATTTCTATTTTTTTAATTCTCCTTCTTGTCTCTGTGCTTGATATACTGAAGTCAAAAAGCCTCAGGAGAGGCCCAGATTTCATAAATCAAGATAAAACTTTTTCAACTTAGCGTTCACCTCAGTCTGGCCCAAGTGGTGCCAGTCTAAAAACAACTTTACATGACTATGAGGAGGGAAAGCAGGATGGTGGTGACAGAGACCTGTAGAATAATTCTGCCAAGGAATACATAACAACAAATGACCAGTTTGTACTGAAACTGCAATATTCCAAAAGAATAATTTAACAATAATTTTAGGCGATTAACTAAGTTGCATTAATGACATCATAAAACCCCTTCTTAAATTAAGAGTGTACTTTGCCACTGTAAATTTCTTTGAAGGTAGTCAGTTACATGACACGGTGTAAAAATGGTGTGTATGCACTTATCAGCCATGCCTTTTAACTATGGTATGGTCCAGTACAACAGCATCGTACCCACAATAAGCATAACACTGACTGCTGGACAGTCACACAACAATCTGGGTTACTACTGTACATGGAAACATTGCCAGAGAGAATTGTGTGTGTGTGTGTCGTGTGGGCTGCTTTGCTGCAGGTACAAGATAAAGGATTTGGACAACTCATAAGTACAGAAAAAGTTGTTCTGGCTGTAGAAAACAAGCTCACTCTTATCCTTTGTCCTGTTTGTTTTACCCAGTTTACTTCCAATAACTTGTCTCCTCTTGTCTGTTTTTAACAGTTTTTTTTTCTTTATTTATTATATTGTATTTCTCTCTGTATTTTTCTCTAAGTAGATGAGGAAAAACACCAAGGTCAAAATGATAACACAACAAAATAATAACAGTGCTATCTTTCAACAAAACCTGTACACTCAAAATGTTTCTTGTGTTTCTTTCCTTATTTTATCTCTCTCTCTCTCATTGATGGTATATTTATGCTTTTTATCCAGCTACCCTTATCCCCTGTAAGACTTATCTGGTTGGGTACAATCTTATCATCTCTGAAGAGAAAGTTATTTTCACAACTTAATTATCTAACTTTCTTAAGATAACAATTCATATTTGTGTTCAAGGTGAGAAAAACAGGACAATGTCCTCACAGCAGAGAGTTGAGGACTTTCCTGGAGGACCCAAAGTGTAAAGTCACATCTGGTGGAATTTGCCCTGTCATAGTGTAACTGGAACAGTTGCTGCTCTGCTTCACCAGTAAAACCACATTAAATTGTGATCACTCAGCCTTAAGCATTGGTGATAACATCAGAAAATTATACACTTACTTTACTGTAACTGCTCTCAGTGTAGTGAGGTGGCTTATTCTTTCACTGTATTTACAACTGGGTTGTTTGTGTGAAGAAACTCAGTAACTGAGGAGAGATGTCTTCTCTATGGGTCACTTGTTTACAGTATGGATGTATAACCTCCTTAGATACATTCACGGAGCATGTTAATTGAGTGCATCAGCCAAAGATTCCTATTTCAGCATTCACACTACAATTAAGGAGTCAGTGGAGTTTTGCGGTGGAGAAAGAGAAGTGGCCTGTGAGAATTTGTGTGTTTTGTCTCATACAATATGTATTTTAAGGTGTTGTATTTCAGGGGTGCAAAAATCAGGGAGGAGAGAATGAACATTTATACAAATACCCTCAGCACCTGATCTATTGCCACTGTCACAGAGGGAACTTTAACTTTAGGCAAAAGCAGGTGTAAAATTGGCAGCACTGTGCTCAGCATGGCTGCTGTTAATCACCTGAGATCTTGTCAGAGTTAATAACACATTTGAGGAGGAAGAGGGTGTTTGTAAATTGCTCACCACAGGAGAATGTGAGGGGCTTGTACAGGCTTTCAGGTCAAACCATGCTTCAATTACTGAACGAAATAAAAGATGATTTGACTGGCAGGAGACTACGTGACTGCAGTTCTAAAATATGTTTGTTTGGTCACTGTAAACGTCATTGTAAGACACTGTAAAACTTTCTTCTACACTTTATCTTGGTCCACACATGCACAACAACCTTCAGGCACCAGAACCTAAGGGAGGTGTATTCAAATTAACACAGCTGTGACTCTGCTCATTTACATCATCAGTGTTGGTAAATACACTGCTAAATAAAAAAATGGTGGAGCCACAATATTTTGTGCATCTGACTGTAATGTGTGACAGGTTTAGTAACACCCCCCCCTTTGGGTTTCCTAGAAATGACATTTCTGTGTACTGTATACTGTATAAGAAAACTGGTGAATTTGCCACTAAAACTATTAAGCCTCAGAAACAAAGAGGCCAGGTGATAATTCACAAAAACATACATAAAGAAGCCATTACAATTTCTCAAACAAAGTTCTAAGGACTGATGAAGCAAAAATACACACACAGTAAAATGTTGAAAATAGTAAATAGCTTATAAAACTGTTTCATGTCCTCTAGTCAAGATATGGTTGGTCACTGACAGCTCAGCAACTAACACACAAACTGATGTAATATGCTTGAGGTTGCTTTGAAGAAACAATCTTTTTCTATTCTTCTATGACACATTGCTACACTGTATCAGTCATTTGCTGTCTATATTGGTAACCTGGTTTTATAAAGAACCTTCTTTTAAGCCTTCTTCAGTAGCCATCTGTAGTCTGAACCACTGTACAAATACTCCAGGAGCAATTAATCCAGAACTATTGCAGAAGGTCTATCCGCACCACCTCCTTTCTCAGACATGCTTCCCTGAATAACTTGTAGGAGTGACAGGCATTTTTTGTTGTTGTTGTTGTTGTTTGTGTGCTGACTCGAGACCTCTGATCTGGTTGTAGTGATCCTCAAGAATGTACTGCTATAAACAAATGACTATTGTAACCAAACTGTAATATTGACAGTCATTGCTAGTGGTTGCAATAACACTGGAATCATTAAAGTAATTGCTGAGCACAGTTTGAGTAGCAACTGAATCATTCACTTTCTCTTCTAAATAAATCCCATTAATCTTGGGCTTGGTTAACAGCCTGTCTGACTGCTTGTGCTTTTGGCCCACTTATACATATTTCAGGAATTTCATATACACTGTACTCTGCAATTAATGTTTTCATTACAATAGTATCATTACTGATATGAATAATGGCTAACAACTACAGAGTTAGAGTAAGACCTAGTTTGTAAACCAAATTTCCTTTTTAAATACATTTAAAGGTTAAGACCTAAATTACCAATTATTCTGATATAGACTATTTAAAGAACTGCTAACAGTATAATCTCAAAGGAACCTTCACTGCTCCATATGAGCAGCAGTTGTTCCCTATTGTGTAGACTGTCCAAACAATAAATTTTTTATATTCCATGTTCTCTCTCTCATAACATCTTCAGAACAGTAATTGTAACTTCACAATTTATGCTAGCGAGCCAAGCATGCACACAAATATTTACCTCTCTCACAAGTGCGTGACCAGTAGCCAGTGCCGGTGCAGTCACAGATGAATCGATTCCAGCCTTCTTTGCAGACACCTCGGTTCTTGCATGGATAGCTCTCACACTGCTTGCCCTGTTGCTTGCTGCATGAGGGTTTGATGCCAGCACCATTCTGTGCCTCAGCAATCTGACGGATGTCCTTGCTTCGACCGTCAATGAAAAGGTCTCGGATACAGCCCACATAGCCGTAGTTGAGCATTGCTGTCCAGAGTTCAGTGGGCAGGATGAGGTTGGTGCGGTCAGTGGGAAGGCCCCCCAAGTACATGTCACCCTCCAGGTCCAGAATCTCGCTCTCACCACTGGCTGTGAATGGTGTCCTTCTGCTGTTTACAGAGATGGTGCCTGTGGTGGGGTGGAGGGAGAAGAGATCAGATACAAGATCAACACTGTCATTTTTTTTATCAAATAAGGAAAGACCTCAAAATAATGAGAAGGTTACCAGTGTTTTAAAGATGAATGTGATGTACATCTGTGGATATGAATTTTGATTCAAGTTCATATTTATATAAGATGTCAAGAACAAATCATATTGTATACACAATGATCAAAGTGATGAACTATTATTCAACCTGATAGAACATCCATCCATCCATCCATCCATCATCTATACCGCCTATTCCTGAATAGGCTCACGGGGGGCTAGAGCCCATCCCAGCTGACATTGGACAAGAGGCAAGGTACACCTTGGGCAGGTCAGCAATCTATTACAGGGCTGACACATAGACAAATAACAACATACACACTCACGCACACTCCTACGGACAATTTAAAGTCACCAATCAACCTAAGCTGCATGTCTTTGGGCTGTGGGAGGAAGCCAGAGTACCCGGAGAGAACTCACGCAGGCACAGGGAGAACAGGCTTGAACCCGGAGCCATCTGGCTGTGAGGTGGCAGGGCTAACCACTGCACCGCTGTGCTGCTCTAGAACATACATGTAAGGAAGCATTTGGTGTAGTTACATAAATACTGTAGAGTACTGTTGTAGTCAGAGGGAGCGCCATGGACTTTACACACACAAACACAAACACAAGGACATACCACGTATGGACAGTCATACACTATCTGGTGTCACGATAACCGATAGGGGAGCTGATTTCCTGCTTGAAGAAATGACATTGCACTTCGGTGTGAATGGCCGAGCTATGGGACTGATGATGGGACCTATGAAGGAGGCCAGCCGGAGCAAGCTCGGCACCGAACCAATGCTCTGGACTTCATGTCCAGTGCATTGGTTTGGGTGTACAGCGTGGAGCGCAAGCAGGGGGCTGTCACCCAAGCTCGCCAGCCACCGGGTGGGACCCTGTACAGTGCTAAAACAGTTGTCGGATGTAGACTACAGAGTGAGACTGGTGAAGTGGGGCTGTGTGGTGGTGCTGAACTGGGACTGGTTGGCACCCTACGGGTCCTTGGACTTCTCAGGAGGGGGAGTTGGACAATGGGTGCCCAGCACCAGTCCTGGACCCCTTGCCAGTAAACACTCCCAGACCCCCAGGGCAGCCCCCAAACTTTGGGTTGGTGAACTATAGTGTTGGTTGCCAGGTACTTTTGGGAGGAAACTATGTGTATATAAGTTTATGTTGTTGTGTTTAATAAAAGAAGTGGCTATGGATAAAAAGACAGCATGACTTGAGCGTCATTCTTTAGCTCACCACAACACATACTGTACATACAGTACTTCTCAGTGAAATACAACAGTAGACAAAGACAAGTGGATAAGACCTCTTATTTGTTTACTGTTTATTGCATTCTAGTCCACCACTTAGTATGTTCATTCAGTGATGATCAGACATATTTTTGACAACACGTCAAACTTGCTAACTCATTTGAAATGGGCCCGTGGGAATGTGAATATCACTAATGCAAGGAAAACATGTATGTCGTACAAATACTGCTTCCTTCATCATTTAAACAGCCTTTCCCTAATTACTGGAGCATTTAGTAGTAGTAGTTTGCAGCACTACTGAATTTTTTTTTTTCTGTGGTATTTTTATTTTTTTTGTTTCATTTAAAATTATGACTTGTTTTCCCCTTACTCTACCAAAAATGACCCAAACTGTGACCTCAAAACTGAGGTACATACCAAGCTGGTTTTTGTGTACCATTACACTCCTGATACACACACACACACACACACACACACACACACACACACACACATTAACACACACACTATTTCACTAACTTCACCAATACAACTGACCTGACCGTCCATCTCTCTGGATGTCCACATGATACCAGGCACCATCATTGACCTTCGTCTGGGTGGCCTTCACCTTGATAGTCCCAGAGCCCATGTCCAACAGCAGATACAGGCTGCCATCCAGCAGCTCCACTGCAAAAAAATCCACCTAAACAAGGGTAAAAGAACTGTTCTGAGTCTATTACTTCCCATAAGTCGATGTGCTGCCGTGATGTAGAAGTGTACTCAGCCTGGCAGTACACTGTCACATGACTGTTGGCATGGTCACAGGTGCAACAGAGCACACTTATGACCACACCCAGCTATGTGTGGCATTAAACCTGTGAATTACTGCAGGAATTACTACAGGTGTATGCTTTAAGTAGTAGTTTAAGTAAATTACCTACTTATCTCATCTTGTCAGTTTCACAAACATAAAATAAATGTGAGACCAATTTCTTAAAATTCCAGAAAATAGGAAAAATGGGAATCATCTTGTCCTGGGCATGAGCACAGGGCGGGCCAGTATATAAAAATCTTTTCTGAGTTTGTCACCATTGTTTTTTAAATTAAAAATACTATATGTTTTTATATATTTACCTGCCAAAAACTATTCAAATGAAAAACAATATGAAAACTACATAATGCAACCTGTGAGAAGGAGGCATGAGTAAACGTTACTTTAATGGGTCACAAACCAGAAAGGCTGGTAACCATTGTGTGGAACAAATTTTTAATGACACATTATTCCTGCCATCAAGGTTATAAGATAATAACAATTATTATCTAAATTGCAACTGAATTTGTTGCTTTGTCTTAAAATGTTTTGCCAGTCATGCTTTATTTGTTCCTCTAAACAACAAGCGTGGTTGCTATTTGCAGATATCGTTAGGATGAAAATTTTAAAGCAGAGTTATAATTAACAAGTGATCTTGGGGATTATGGACTGACCTTGGTGTTCTTCTGGCTGCGGGCAGCGTCTTTGCGCTCCTGGGGTTTGCCGTGGGTGAAGAGGATAAGGCCGTTGGGCTCAGTGGTGCGGAAATCAAAAGAGATGGATCCCATCCGTTTGGTGTTCCACTTGGGGAGGCTGATGTAGGCCTCAGGAGTCTCAAATGAAATAGGGTCCAGGGTGGCCACATTCTCACACTTGTAGGACACCTCACCTTGGATTTTCATCTTAGGGTCCACTATTCGAGCCAGGCGGGACAACTCAAGTCTGATGTCATTGTTCTTATACACCACCTGTAACAGGTCAAAGCATAGCATTCTAAGTATTCTTGTATCTAGGTATTGTCAAAGATGAATATAAATACCATCTTATCATTCAACCAAAATATCCCCGGTAACACATAAACAATTAAATGTTACCATTAATCACCATTGGTTAATACACCAAGCTGCATCATCAGTTTTTCAATAATACAAAGAAAGACCTCAAAATAACAAGCCAGTGTTTTAAAGATCAATGTTATGTACATCTGTGGATATGAATTTTGATTTAGGTTTACATACATTTACATATGTGTCTGTTCAGGCTGAAATGTAAGCTACTGTATGACCACAAACAGGTGAATCAAGTTTTAAAGGCAATGGTCACCTTAATGTCAAAAATTAACACATGATTCAACCCTTCACCAAATTAAAAGCACATCATGGGGACATGCTGTCTCCTTCCCACTTCTTAAATTACTATGCTACTATTATACAATTTTTACACCAAGCAGGACATTCCTTTACATGAATTAAACTAAAGTTCTTAATAAGGGAAATTTTATATTATTAAGTGAATGTGAAAATATGATCCCCAACTCCATGATCATTTAGAGCTGCTGCGCAGAAATGTAACATTGATAAGACCTGATGTACAAGTCAGCAGCCTCTTTGCTAGTGCATATGATTACAGCAGAAGACAGTGAATCACCAGGCACTTATTATACCCTTAGGGCAGAAGATTGAGGAGGATGAGGAGTCAAGGCATGATCTCATAGGTTTTTGTGTGCAATATGGGCCAAAAAAAAGAGTTCATGGACCCAAGTGACATGGATCCAAGTTATATTTCAAAGAAGATATTATAGGTGACTGGACCACTGCAAGTTAACCCATCTTGGTGCATTGGCTTCAGTTTCAAGTGGGCCTCTGTTATGTCAGGAAACAAGAAAGGTGTGCATGTGGTTCTCCATGCCATGTACTGTACAGTATGTTTGCAGCATCAAAGGTAATATGGGCTCACTGGAACATTCATGACAGGCTACAATAACAGCAAGGAGACACAAAAAAGTCCCATTCAGGTCACCAATGGAACTTGAATGACCCATATCTAGAGCTCCGGTTCCATCCCAAAACACTCATGTTCAAGCCCTTGCTGAGGATGGTGAAAGCAACAGCTAAATAAAGGCTCAGTTTAGAGACAATTCAAAATGTGACCTGATGTGATGAACTAATGCAGAAAAAAAGTAACGAAGACTTCACAGGATCCATAGAACCCAGAGAGAGGACGCTAGTGGGATATGTTGTCATAAACAATCTGGGAAAAGCAACAAGAATGGAAAATAATGGCATCCTAAACCATCTGGATCATTGCTCTCACACACAGCTAACAGAGCTGGACAATAGTTTCTGGGAGGACCAGTATGGAATAAGAAGGGCACTGCAGATCCCATGTGAGCATCTTGGTTAAGGATGCTGAATTAACAGTCTTCACTGAGCAATTTTATTGAAAGTTGCACATAGTGACGGTTAGAGTGTCCGTTCCTTGATGAAGTGTTAAATGTTTGTGCTTCTCACATCTAATTTAGTTGTGGCTGTGTTTCATAAATTGAATTTTATTATTGATTTGTGGTATCTGTTTGTTTTCTTGATTGTGTCTTGACTTTCATGACTATGATTGCTTCTGTTCTTAGGTCTTTCTTGAAATGGAGATTGTAATCTCAATGAGACCTGAATAAACAGTTAAAAAATGAAGTCTTTGTCATCATAAGACTTCACTCTACTGCAGGTTGGGTTAAAACAGACCTCAGAGCATACTTACTAACTGTGGGTGTTAAGGCCTCATGGCCTCGAGACCAAGAAATATCAGAATGAGGGACTCAAAAGGCAGGACTCAGATACAGGGTTCAATCAGATATTTATTTACTAGGCTCAAAGATAAAGATTGACTAGGCAGAGATGAGTTCATAAGGCTGTGAGGTAAACCAAGGCTAGCCTCTCCAGCAGGAACCGATGTTGCAGTTCAGGGGTAGGACTGGATAGAGGGACCGGTGGTGTGAGAGAAAGCAGGGACCGGGGCAGAGCTGGAGACAGTGGATGATGACAGGAAACCAGAGTCTATGGAATGCTGGTGGCTTGGAGGAGGATGAGACTAACTCGGGGAGTGCTGACAGGTCAGCAGTGGCAGAGAGACTGGCAGGCTTAACTGGAGTTGGCTAAAGATTCTTTGTGGTGCGTCACCAACTGAGGAATAGATACTGAGTAGAGGTAAAGGCGGGCCTGTGGAGCTGAGATGAACGAGAGGGAGACGGAAGGCTGTACTGGAGCAGAGCAGGCCAGAGGAGTGAAGGTGAACCAGTGGAAGCTGAAGAGCTGTACTGGAGCGAGGCAGGCTGATGGCACCCGGGCAGTGACAAGGAGCCAACAAATGAGTATGCTGACACAGGACTGGTGATAACTCACTCCGTGAAAGAAACTCATTGGTGCCACCATGCCCTCCATGGAGAAGTTGCATATGTTATGGGTCAAAAGGAGGGCGGAGAGAAAACTCTTTGAAATCCTCCCCCCCGGACGGCACTACAGGTCACTGTACGCCAAGACAACCAGACACAGAGACAGTTTCTTCCCCCAGGCTATTACACTGATGAACAGCTAGTCTATGTTGTTCTTTTAACTTGTGCTTTTTTAACTTGTATATATTTTGTATTAATTTATTTTGTTTTTATGTTGTGCACATTGGGGGTCACATTGGGCTGGAGACAAATTCCTTGTATTTTTGAAATACTTGGCAATAACGTTTTATGCTTATGCTTAGGAGAGGAGTAGAGAGGAGAGGAGAGAAACTCAAAGCATCATGGTGCCCACCAGCAGCCTAGGCCTATATCAGCATAATTAAGTGAAGGCTCAGGGTCACCTGATCCAGCCCTAACTATAAGCTTTATCAAAATGGAAAGTCTTAAGTCTAATCTTAAAGGTAGAGAGGGTGTCCGCCTCCTGGACTGAGACTGGGAGTTGGCTCCATAGGAGAGGAGCTTGATAGCTAAAGGCTCTGCCTCCCATTCTACTTCTGTGGATTCTAGGAACCACACGTAGACCTGCACTCTGAGATTGAAGTGCGGTAAAGAGTTACAGTAGTCCAGCCTGGAAGTAACAAATGCACGGACCTGTTTTTCAGCATCACTTTGAGACAGGATGCTCCTGATTTTTGCAACATTGTGCAGGTGAAAGAAGGCAGATCTAGAAACTTGGTTTATGTGTGATTTAAAGGACATATTCTGATCAAAGATGACTCCAAGGTTCCTCACAGTAGTACTGGAAGCAAGAGCTAGCTAGCAAGCTATATGGCTAGATAGAAGATTTCTAAGGTTTTCTGGCCCAAGCACAATGACTTCAGTTTTGTCAGAGTTTAGAAGTAAGAAGTTGCAGGTCATCCAGGCCTTTATGTCTTTAAGACATGCTTGAAGTTTGACCAGCTGATCTGATTCATTTGGCTTCATAGATAAATATAACTGAGTATCATCTGCATAGCAATGGAAATTTATGCTGTGCTTCCTGACAATATTGCCTAAAGGAAGCATTTATAAAGTGAAGAGAATTGCACCTAACACAGAGCCCTGTGGAATGCCGTGACTAACTTCAGTTTGTGTAGAACATTCGTCATTAACATGAACAAATTGAAATCTTTCTGATAGGTAAGAATCGAACCAACTTAGTGTAGTTCCTGTGCTGTTCTCTACGAACACTAGCTGACCTGGAGGATAATTCTGACACCTTCTGTCCTAAGACTGTAATTGCAGCTTCTGTGTCTCTTAGTGACGACATCATTAACGTGAGCCACATTCTGTATACAGCTTATCTGTATTTAGACATGATGATCGCTTCTCCTCGATTTAAGTTGTTTTGAAGACACCTTCGGTATGTAAAAGCTATTGAAAAACATTTAAGTTAAGTAAAGGCAATGTTTAAGTTGAAAGCGTACTCATTTATCATTACATTCTAGGATTATCAACAGGAGAAGTTAAGACACACTGTTAAGCAGTTATACGTTATTGTAGACACTGTTTGTACACGCTAATATAGACGCTGTTTGTATGCACATGTAAACGTGCCAGTAGATGCTGTGCATTTATTATGTTATTTGTGTTTCTATAGTTTTACGTCATTCCATGGCCAGCAGTAAAGTGTCAAAGTCCATTGGTTGTCTGTGGTCTGTGGGAGACGTTATCAGTCTGTTGAGTCAAACAAAGGTCTTTTGACATAAAGGGCAGAACAGTTCCATTAATCCCAATAACATGTTCAAGTCTCTGTAGTACGATGCTGTGATCAGTGGTGTCAAAAACAGCACTAAGATCTAAGAGGACAGGTATGGAGACAAGTCCTTTATCTGAGGCTAGGAGGAGATCGTTGTGACTTTCACCAATGCAGTTTCTGTACTATGATGGACTCTAAATCCTGACTGAATATCCTCAAACAAATCATTCTTGTGCAAGTGGTCACATAACTGCTTAGCAACAGCTTTTTCCAGAATTTTTGAAATAAACGGGAGATTGGATATGAGTCTATAATTAGCTAGGACACCTGGGTCAAGAGTAGGCTTTTTGAGTAGAGGTTTAACTTCTGCAACTTTAATTACCTGTGGAACATAGCTTGTTAATAGAGAAAGGTTAATCAGATCTAATATGGATGTGTTGATTAGGGGAAAGACATCTTTGAGCAGCCTGGTTGGGATGGGGTCCAGGAGACATGTTGATGATTTAGATGAAGCAATTGTTGAGGTCAACTCAGAGAGAGCTATGGGAGAGAAGTAGTCCAAGTATAAATGAGGTTTTACAGATGTTTCTAAAGCCATTGTAGTAGATAGATGATGTGATTTTAATCACTTCTCTGTTATCTGTGATTGTGTTTAATTTCTACTTCTAATTCTAAAAAAAACAGAATTGAGCTCAGGCAACTCAGGTTTTCATAACTGATTATGAAGAACAGTCAAACATCCGATCTCAAACACATCAGTATATACCATCATCAGATCTTGTTTACATATATATATTCTAATTAATGTTTTTTAATCAGTTCATATCTGGAGCACCCAGAGATCTGTGCTCTGTTCCCAGCTAGCTCATTTTCATTCCCAAAACAATTCTTCCACACAGCAACAATTTGATGCCTAAATTTGTTTTGTGTTGTGTTTTTGTTTATTTGTTTCTCTTTCTAACATTTAGGTGGCAATGGACTAGGATTCATCACCTCCAAAACATTGATGTGGCCATGGGAAAAGCTTACAAATTACAGTGCTTTACTGCTTTGTAAGTAAGTTTGTAAGTAGACTATGCAATCTCAGTTTTTGTAGCGATATTGATGACTTGTCTTAATCTGGCAAGTCCAGATTCAAATATGTCATGTCACTGCTGCTCTGTCCAATAAAAAGATTTGTCAAAAATCAAATAAATGAAATGAAATATAGTATTACATTAAAGCACATTACCAGACATCATATTCCATCTCATACTGAATCAACCCCACAGACCAACCACAGAAATGTCTGTCCTGCATTCATACCCAGATACAGTACATTCATATCTCTACTGTAAAGCTGGTTCATAACAGATACAGTTTTCTGTATGACAGAGTGTCCTTTCAATGATGGAAAACAAATGAATAAAAAACTCTTAAGTGGCCAATCTTTTATCACAGCAGCCCTAGATGCTGTCAATAACAATGGGAGAATGGAGTCACGAAGGGGGATGTGTGTGTAAATTGAAATCTGCTCAAGTGGAAAATTGAAGGTCTTTTTTCCCCTAATTCTCTGGGCAGAGAAACACCCTCTGTCTACCTATATTTTGGGCACATACATACACAAAACAAATACACCCTCTCTCTTCTCCATTTCACTCACTTCTATATTAATGTCTGTGCTCCAGCTCCTTGCCCAGGGTACTGTCTGAGAGTGCAGCTATGGCGGAGTGGGTAGATCGAGGGGACTGGCTGAGATTATCAATAATCCACCAGCAGATTTGACAGTAAATCAACTCATCCCTTAAGGTGCTTGGGATGGATGGAAAATGGTCTTTTCCTCTTTTCTTCTTTCACTCTCTTTCTTTGCTGCCTGCCCTTCTCTTTTTGTTACATCTATCCACCATCCATCTCATCCCCCCACCTCTCCACTAGAAGCGATGCTTCCTTCTCCTCTGACTGAACATAAATATCCCAAACCCCTTGAGCTGATCCACCACTCTCTCTTTCAAATTAAAAGCCTAAATAAGAATGACACTCTCTTCAGATTCACCACCAACACAGAAGGGAAAACAAAATTGAATTTCACATGTCTGTAGTGGCCTGGCTTTGTAGCAAGCCTGCTCCATCTTCAGTCTGTAAAGATACTGTGTTGAGAAAACACTGAAAATATGTATTGCCACAATTTTTTGGGGCAGCCTTCAGCTCCATTTTTTTAGTTTTTTATTTAATTATTGTAATCTGATTTATTTCATGCCTGATGCTGGCTGGGATTGGCTCCAACCCCCCCCCCCCCAAACCCCATTGGGACCTAGCGGGTAAT
>NW_018128049.1:1213885-1247830 GCF_001952655.1 Monopterus albus
TATAGAAAATGAGATGAGATGAGAGATTTATTTCACAAAGTTGATAAAAATCACAAATTCAGCTGAATCCTGTGTACCATTTTATTATTAAAGGAAACAAATGTATCATCATGTAAAGCAACAGGCTTTCTGTCACAACTCCCCCAAAATATGTTGACAAAACAGATCTTTTGTCAGAGCCTTATAAAAGGGATACAAAAATAACCCATACAGCAGCCTTGAGCTGCCACTTCTATGGTTAAGATATGTGAATGTTTAGGCAACCAAGTATTGTCATGAAAATGTTAACATAGGTCTGTCTTGATGTGTTTACCACCAGTACTGTCAGCACAGAATGAGAAAAGTGATTCTTAAAGGGAGACCATCATTTATCTAAATATGGCCCTTTGACAGTGAAGAAGAGACAGGGGAGAACTGGCTCTAGTTCACATATACTGAACAGAAGCATGCAAAGAAGAATGCACAAATACTGCATTTATATTAGTTTTTAGACTTTGCTTCCTTTATCCCTCCTTTATCAGAGTGAATGAACTACAATCCTGTTTTGAGATCTCTGCCTAAACATGCCCACCAGGACAACAGGCGTCGGTCAACAGGGGAGGATTCAAAGACAGGTAACAACTCTCACCGATACTGGGCTATAACGACTCAGTCGTTAAGCGACATTGTTGGGCATCAAGGGACTGAAACACCACCGAGGGGGATAAATATCTCCGGCTCAACACCAAGCAGTCAGAACTGATGAAGCCTCTTGGATGAGAGGTGAAATCTAAGTCCAGTTGATTTTTTGCATTTTTTTCTGTTTACTATGACCTGGATGACTGAGAATCTGCACAGACATTTTGTGGATATATTTTCCCTCTTGCACTGTGACCAGAGGATGTGGAGAAAAATGCAGGGCCTGAGGTTACTGCATGTCCAGGAATGTTCCTGTACAGGGACTTGCTGTTTTAACTGACCAGGCCTCACCTACAAGCAGCAGGCCAGTGAAGCCACCACTGCAGGTAGTGATCAACTCATCGACACTGGATTCCCCGCAGCACAGTACCCATTTGTTTTGACTGCTTGAGGCCAGTGTGTCTGCTGCATGCGATGTGTTGCTGGTTAACTAGCAGATTAATGAACCATGATGTTATTATTGGTGCTATGCTACCTGTTGGAATTAATTTCACTACTTTGGGACTGTATGTGGTCATGTGGGGGAGGACGCAGCAACCACCGGTTGGATTAACCAACTTTGGAGCTATTTGAAAGGGTGATGTTTCCACTACTTGGTGGGACTTAATGGTAAGTTTAAAAAAAAACACACATTGCATGTCTGTTAATGCCTTGTTTCTATAACATTAGAAAGAATTGTTGCAAGGCTGGAGAAGTTACTATGTCTGCATTATGCCAGTTAAAATGTGGGCTTTCTCAATTGCCCGCTTTGTTTAGAGTGTTACACATCTGTTTTCATTGGTACATATACCGTTGTTTTCCTATCTATGGAGGAGAAATTCATATTAATTAATGCTGTTGCGGTTCATTGTGCTGCCTGCTTTCGACACAACACTGGCAAAGAGGAGTTGTGCACGTTCACAAACTAGCCTCTCATTTTTAGGAAGAAGCTCTCTGGTTTTATCGCTCTGAAATAATCACAAACTATTTGGAGTTATGAAGAGTGCAAAGCTAATATAGACGTACCAAAGATTAGGCATTAAATGGTTGGAAACAAACATGCCATGGCCACTTTAAGAAAAGTATTCAGTCTTTGCTGTGACACTCCAAACTATGGCCAGGTGCATTTTATTTGATTTTATTTTTCTTGAGATGTACTGTATCTAGAGCTTGACTGGAGTTCACCTGTGGCAAACTGTATTGACTGGACATAGTTTAGAAAGGCACACACCAGTGTATATTAGGCCCCACAATTCATAATACATGCCAGGACAAAAACCAATTCATGAAATCCAAGGGACTTTCTGTAGATCCTTGTGATAAATCTGTGATGAGGCACAGATCAGAACAAGTGAATAAAATCATTTCTAAACCATTGACTTTTCCCAGGAACACAGTGGCCTCAATAAGTGTGAAATGGAACAAGTTTGGAAGCAGGACTCTTCCATGAGTCGACCGCCTGACCAAACTGAGTAAGCAGGCAAGAAGGGCTTTTGTCAGAGAGGTGATTGAGAACTTGTGCAGAGATAGAAAACCTGCAAGAAGGACAACTTTATTAGCAGCTTTCAGTCAATGTGGCCTTCATTTTTAAGTGGCTAGACCTGGCTAATACCATCCATGGTGGTGGCAGCAATTTGTCTTTGTTGTTGAGTGTCACTGTGTGTGTGTGTGTGTGTGTGTGTGTGCGCGAGTGGCCCAGCCAAAGCCCAGACTTTAACTCCAGAGAACATCTGTGGAGACACCTGAGGATGGCAGCTCACAGACACTTCTCATCCAATCTGACTGTGCTTGACATGATCTGACAGGAATAACAGCCCAAATCCAGGTGTGCAGAGCTTGTAGAGACTTCCCCAAGATGACAGGAAACTATAATACAGTAGATGCCAAAGTGGATTAAGGCTCTGAATACTTAAACCAGAGATTTCTGTTATCGCTTTTTAATATACACTTATCAGGCATAACATTATGACCACTGTCAGGTGAAGTGAATAACACTGATTATGTGTTCATCATGGCACCTGTTAGGGGTGGGATCTATTAGGCAGCAAGTGAACAGTTTGTCCTCAAAGTTGATGTGTTAGAAGCAGAAAAAATGAGCAAGCATAAGGATTTGAGCGAGTTAGACAAGGGCCAATTTGCAATGGCTAGACAACTGGATCAGAGCATCTCCAAAACTGCAGCTCCTGTGGGGTGTTCCTGGTCTGCAGTGGTCAGTATCTATCAAAAGTGGTCCAAGGAAGGAACACTGGCGACAGGGTCATGGGCAGCCAAGGCTCATTGATGCACAGGGGGAGCGAAGGCTGGCCCACATGGTCTGATCCAACAGACGAGCTATTGTTGCTCAGTAGAAGAAGTTACTAAAGAAGTTAATGCTGGTTTTGATAGAAAGGTGTCAGAATGCACAGTGCATTGTAGTTTGTTGCGTATGGGGCTGCAGAGCTGTAGACCAGTCAGGGTGCCCATGCTGACCCCTGTCCACTGCTCGAAAGCACCAACAATGTGCGCAATGTGAGCATTAGAACTGGACCACAGAGCAATGGAAGAAGGTGGCCTGGTCTGATGAATCATGATTTCTTTTACATCATATGGATGGCTGGGTGCATGTGCGTTGTTTACCTGGGGAACACATGGCACCAGGAAGAAGCACTATAGGAAGAAGGCAAGCCGGCGGAGGCAGTGTGATGCTTTGGGCAATGTTCTGCTGGGAAACCTTGGGTCCTGCCATCCATGTGGATGTTACTTTGACATGTATCACCTACCTAAGCATTGTTGCAGACCATGTGCACCCTTTCATGGAAACGATATTCCCTGATGGCTGTGGCCTCTTTCAGCATGATAATGCACCGTGCCACAAAGTAAATATGATTCAGGAATGGTTTGAGGAGTGCGACAACCAGTTTGAGGTGTTGACTTGGCCTCCAAATTCCCCAGATTTCAATCCAATCAAGCATCTGTGGGATGTTCTGGACAAACACATCTGATCCATGGAGGCTCCACCTCACAACTTACAAGACTTAAAGGATCTGTTGCTAACATCTTGGTGCCAGATACCACTGCACACCATCAGGGGTCTAGTGGAGTCCATGCCTTGATGGGTCAGGGTTGTTTTGGCAGCAAAAGGGGGACCAACAGAATATTAGGCAGGTGGCCATAATGTTATGCCTGATTGGTGTATTAAGGTACAGCTGTTGCCAAATCCTCAGCCTAACTTTGCCTGAAATATATTATTCCCAAAAAACACTAAGCCAAACAACACTAAACGGCAACAATGAGGATTCTGTGATGTTTTGTTTTTATGACAAATATATGAAAAATGCAGTATTGTCATCAAAACAGGATGGTTCCTTTTCTATACAGAATGTGATATGACCATATGCAACATGGACACACACACAGACACACAACACTTGCTCATAAAAGTGAGCATAAATCATAAAATGTAGCTTTTAACAAGAATGGGAAGGAAGTACAGTATAGCAGGGAGATGGCGGCAGGAACCAGTGGTGTAGCTGACAATTTGACAAGTCACTTTCAGGCTCCTGCCACCGTTGAACAATAATAGCAAAAGGGCCTTTCAACATGCAAGGAGAGCTTTATCAGCTCGCTGCAGACGCAGACTGCAGGTTCACATGATAATGAAGCATTAACACAGACTGATAGCAGACTGAGGGATAGGCAACACACACAAACATGCATGCACAACTCCATACAGTGTATTTATGTGTGACTATATGCCATATGTGTTAATGTGAACATGTTTGACAATAGCAAGATGATAAAAATCCATCACTGCATTATCTCCTCAACCAGATGCTCTTATCAGTATACAGGAATAAGCAATGTAACACAATATGAAATTATTTTTTTTCAATTGCCAGCCAATAGCTACCAGTTTTATTCACATCCACTTGGAACAAGACAGAGTTAAATTGATTTAGCCCCACACAATGCTTAAGCACTGGACATGAGGTGAAAAAAACTTTTACTTTCTTAACATGTGGCCAGATGGTGGTAAAACAGCAAAGACTAAGGGTTGATTCAAATCATCATACTGGGCACATCAGTGTTCGCAGAGAATTCCAGTGCCCATATTAAGATTGTGCTTGTGGGTGATAATTGGTGTTAGAGAAAAGCAAATTAAATATCTTTAATATAAAGTGGTCTCAGTACATTTCATAGTAGCTATTTCACTGCACAGGTAATGTAATATTTAGTTATAAAGCTTACATACTACAACAGCAAATGTATTGCACGTTCTGGCTGGGTACATACGTATGTATCAATTCATTCACTCACAAAAATGTTGCCTCTGAACATAATTCAGGCAGCAATTATGTTTGACAACACAATGTAATTGGGAAAACTATTTAGTAGTGCATAAATGTAATTTCAAGGAGACAGGGTAGAAATACAAGGTGTCATAATTTTGTTTGGTCTGCTTCTCACAACTGGGCTGCTTTGCTACAAGAGATGATGTGTGTGATTGGACAAGCCACAGCAAGGGGATAATTCACTCAGTCAGAAGCAGACAACAGTGTCCATCACCGTCTAATATCAAGTGTTCATTTAGCTTTGCATAATCTATGTGTATAGTAATTGAAGTCTTGAGCCTGGAGCCTACAATCCTACCACAGCAGATAACACAAAAAAGCATACACTTGAGTGTTAGCCTGAATGCATGCGTATGTGGGGACACAAACATTTATCACTCCTAGATGTCTGTGTTGCCCCATAATTCTGTTATACTGACAGAGTATAGTGTCGTGTGTGCGTATGCTGCATGTATCACTGTTCAGATATGACTGTCGGCCAAGTCACAGGGAATGATCAACCAAAAGTTCAACATTAGAATTGACTGCCAGTAATATCAGAGACTGTGTGTGTGAAACTGGAGCTTTTCCAGTGCACAATCACATATTATATGCATGTAATACAAAAGATTTTGAATTAAACCGCTTTGAAGTTGGGTAAGAGTATCAAACAAACAAAAGAAAAAGATTCTTTATTGTATATCCATATTGGCATGACCATCATGAGCACTTTCAGTGTTAATGCTATAGTATTATCAGTCACATGCTCTTGCCATGAGACACTCCATGGAGTGTTTTGCAAGATCAGAGGCTTTGCAGTGCATGGTACTGCCCACAGGGTGGCATCATGTCCTTTGCAGAGCACAGTATGAGCTGGGATCCTCCCGAGTCAGTCTAATGACATTTGACTGAGACTGGTGGTGCTTTTATACACTAATTTGATTTGTTAGATAAAGACAAGCTTTAATTTGGTGAGATATGAAGGCATGTCAGTGGGTGTGTAGGCAGTGGTGTGCTTATTTTGAGGAAAATTTTTAATTAACCAGACACAGAATAAATGTAATTCATTGATTCAGCAATGACTTAGTTATTGGGTTCATGAAAGCTGCATTACATTGTTACAAATAAATAATAATGTTTGGATGTAGTTGAAGCATCCGCTACAGTATGTAGCTATATTTAATTTAAATTGGATAGTATTTTATTTAAATTTACTTGTAGTTGTACTGTATGTAGTGTAATAACTATGATGGATAATGAGTGTGTTCCTCCTAAAATGGCGTATTTACCCAAAATTCTACATGGCATGATGACAAATCCACATTTTATCAATATATCATAATTTATAAGTTGATATGGTTGGTATGTAAATTCTAAACAGAAATATTTTTAAATTATACATTGTAATAATTTACTTACATCATAAACTCACTACATAGCATACCTTTAAAATAAATAAAATGGAGAAAGAAGCACAGTGATTCCTTATGAAAAATAATGGAGTAGACACAAAAACATCACTGAATTTAAATACTCAAGTAAAGAAAAAGTACCTCAAAATTTGACTTAAGCACAAAACTTGAGTAAGCCGCCTAAATTCCATCACTACATGACTAGGGATCACAGGGAGTAAAATATCAGAGGATGCCCCTCACTGAAATAAAGATCAATAATTAGTGTTCATGAAATTAAATATGGCCTTATTTATTTAGCTATTGTTGTAGCAAGTAACATCAGAAAACCATTTTTATATATAGTGGTAGAGAAATTAGAAACAGTAACACTAATGAGTGGTTTAAGTGGTATAAAATATTTAATTACAGTAACTGGCTACTGTTACTACTGGAGGAAACCAAGAACAGCAGTAAGTGTCTTGGCTCATTCCCAGTGTTAAGTCTCTGAACTCATCCTTTGTGTTTCTTTGTTAGCTGCAGTATACAGGCACAGCCAGAGGCCTCCATGTGAGTGGTTGATGGAGGTGTAATGACTAGCAATTATGTGTTATTGTAGGCCATTATGTATTTTGTAGGTTTTTAGATGTAGGCTTTCTCTGTAATTGCTGTCTTATGAAAGGCATAATAATCATGGGCCAGCCAGCCACAGGGGCTACCAAGGGCGACCAGTACCTGATGCCATGGTAACAAAACATTTATCCATAATGCCGCTCTGTGGATGGCGAGGACAAGAGCATTGGCAGCAAGCAAATTAGCTCTAAAAGGCAGGGAGTGGAGGATGACAGGGTGCTGGACAGCACGCAGAGGGAGAGCTGGTGGGTGCTGCAGATGTGTGGTTTGGTGGGCTTGTGATTAGGAAGTGGGCGCAATGTGTGTGTGTGACTGTATGAGAGAGAAGGTACGACAATCTTTCAGACATTGTGTTTGTGGCCAGTGCGCATAAATGAATGCCTGTGTGTGTGCATTTATTGATGCTGTGGAGGAAGAGTCACTCGTCAGATTTTGGAGCTTGTACTAACCAGTGTGTGACAGAAGGATTTGACTGTGAACAGATAACACACTTTAAAGAGATACTTTCTATTAAATTACATTATCAAGTCATACAGTTGGACATAATTGACCTTAAAACTCACATCCTTTCTTCTTATTTGATGTCCATGCAGGATCAATTACATAAGTCTGCTTAGACATTATATACAATAAAAATCACTCTGGATATCTTGCCTTATAATCAGAATGGTGTTCAGTGTTGACAGTGCCTCAATAAATGTTCAGTGTGTGCTCATGGTGAGGCACAAACAGGAAGTCCTAGTGCTGCTTCAGCAAAACACACAATGGCCAGATAATAATCAAAAACTTTATAGTTGTTTTATTGTGGTCTTCAAACATAAAATATTATCATCATTTTATTTTTTAAATATTGCCTAAATAATCATTAATATATTAATAACATATCTCTGTATCATATATATTATTGTTTTTCTTGACTCTATGAGTATTACAACCCCTACCATCAGTGGTGGAAAGTAACTATGTACATTTACTCAAGTACTATACATAAGTACAGGGGCCAGGGTGTCATAAAACTTCAGGGCCCCAAAATAAGCAACACCATTTTCCCCTTTCTTCCTAACACAACCTAAAATGCACATATAATGATTCCATAAATTATTCTCCAACCTTTACCTATCATACCATGCAAATATGAGAAAATCCCTTCACTCTGACCTTAATACAAAGTATCCCTGAATCCTATCCTCACCCAAGCACAGAGCAGATGTACTGCACTGGTGGCACACCTGGTTTGGTAGGTATTCGCATTTGAGAGCCCGGCCTGCTCCAGCCACCATCACAGTTCTTCTAAGACCGTCAGTCAAAATAAACCTACACCAGTAAAGACCCACTGAATTTGAAAATGACAAATGCACAGGTTACATGTTATTACACATCATGCACAGTTTTAGCTTGGGTTGTGTTAGATGTTATTAATATATGTGCGTGTGTGTGTGTGTACACCTGCTGACACTGGATTGTGTTTGCTATGTGAAAAACCTTTGTCTCTAAACCCATCGTGCATGCTTGGGTGCATGTGTTTCTGTGTGTGTGTGTGTGTGTGTGTGTGTGTCAGGGGTGGGTGGTACAGGGATCGCAAACCAGCCCAGCATGGCACAGAGCAGGAAATGGGCCAGAGGGGGATTAAATGGCTACTATGTTGCTTCCTCCCTCTCCTTGCAGCCCATATGAAGCTCTGCACCCTGTGCGTGTCACCATCAAACAATCACAGAGAGAACTTGGCCCTATACTGCCATGCTGCAGCAGTGCAGTGCTTGAGGGACTATATTTGTACAGTATGGGTGTGTTGTATGTGTGCATGGGTTTTCTCCAAGTACTTTGGCTTCCTCCCACAGTCCACAGACATGCAGGTTATATCAACTGGTGACTCGAAAGTGCCTTATGGTGGTGAATGACAGTGTGACTGGTTGTCTGTCTCAGCCATGTGTCACATTGGTCTGAGGTTTACATGTTTATTTATCTGATCTGTTGTGACAAAGAACCAATGAAAAAAGAACACGGTTAGGAGCATTCACCAAGACTCCAATTTAACACAAGTCATAAATCATGATGGACAGTGAGAAATAGGGGTGTACTGTAAAATTACAGAGCAATTGTTTACGTGTGGTTGTTTCAGTCACATTTTAATGAGGAACTGCAATAACATTTTACAGTTTAGCACAGGTGTGATGGAGTCGTAGTACAACAACCACAACATGTCTGTTTTAACAATTATCCGCTATCTAATGCATCAAGAAATGATTACCAAATTATATTGCCTAATGTCCTGATTAAATTTAATAAAGATTTAATTCATGCTAAAATCACAAATGTACTGGTTGGTCAGGTTTGTGTTCATAACCTGCAACAGTGTTCACTAGAAAGTGGACCAAGACCCTCTAGCCCCTTACACACTGCCTTTTTGAGGCAGGATTGGTGTGCCCTCATTCCGTCTTGTTTTTTGTGTGCAAGGCGCAAAGCTGAAACAGCGGGCCATTTTCATTCCACCCCTGTTCTGCCTTGGGAAGTAGTACTAGAGGCAAAACAAAAGGGAGATGCCCCTGTGTAAAAAGGGTAAGCCAGCAGTTGAGGACCAAGTGTTACGTTTTGATGGCATAATATGTGCACAACACTATCACCGGCATCTGAAGTCTGCACACTGCTCTGCCTCGAGCTGTTCTTGGCTTCTCCCTAACTTATAGGTCAAAGCACGAACGCACTGACAGCAGTTATTACTGATGATATTCGCACACATAGCAAGAAACATGCTAACCACTTTTATGTGAAGTGAAATAAATGCTTGAAGAGCCAACAAAGCCACATTCGCACTTATCTCTCCCACCATTGTTGTTTTGGCTTGTAGACTACCAGCGTAAAATCTACATCACAGTTGATGCAGAGCAACGTCATGTCTCTCCTCTGGTGCGGAAAGCGCACCTGCTGTCTGAATTCACAGGCTGGCTTGCGATTATACCGCCCTTAGCTTGACCTGTATGAACAGCACAAGGGTGGGATATTGGCGACCCTTTGGAACGGCAGTAGTGCGGGATCTCAAAGTAATAATAATTTGTGTTTCTTGCAAAACCTTTAGATTGCTGTAAAAATACAGCACATTTTTTTACCAGTACTGTTTTTCAAAAGTACAGTAAAATACTGTAAAGTCTAATGTTTTTTGGGGCCAGAAGCAAGAATTTTATTTCAGTAGGAAGGGATGTAAATTGAACACTGTATTCATGTTTTCAAACCTTATGTATCTATATTTGTAATAGTAATGTAATTTAAGTGCTACTCAATTTATCTTCAGTTGTAACTTCACGTTACATTTTGTGAGTACCCTCTCTCCGGGTACTCCGGCTTCCTCCCATAGTTCAAATACATGCAGCTTAGGTTGATTGGCGACTCTAAATTGCCTGTAGGAGTGAGTGTGCATGCGTGTTGTTGTTTAAGTGTCAACCCTGTGATAGACTGGCAACCTGTCCAATGTGTACCCCGCCTCTTGCCCAGTGTCAGCTGGGACAGGCTCCAGCCCCCCCCCGATCTTGGTCTTGTATGTTAGGCACTTCATTAGGATTAACCATGAGAGGGGAATGGTCAGCCATTCAAAGATGGTGTCCAAGCTTGTTGAGAGGAAGGCACAAAAGTAAATTCACATGTTGCCACTTTAATAAACAACCTGATTGATTTTGAGTGGTACTTCATAAAGGTAAGTTAGGTGTTCTTTTAAAATGTTTTATACCCTTTGATTGTTTCATTTCTTGTTCTCTCTCTCTCTTTCTCTCTGTGTGTCTCTTTCTGTTTGATTTTGACTTTTTTCTACATATATCTCATGCAGTGAGGAGACAGCGTGGACCCCCGAATGCTGGTCCTCAAATAGATGCCATTTTAAGACATGACGAGCCATGTTTCTGTATTCTGTACCTGTTTAATGTTGCTTCTCTTGTACATTGTTTGTTTCCTTGATCAATTGATCAATCATAATGACTACTTTTATTTTTGATACTTCAATTATATTTTGATGCTAACACTTTTGTGTTTTTACTTTTGTAACATTTTTATGTAGAACTTTTACATCATCCATTCATTTTCTACCGCTTAGTCCCTGAACGGGACTCTGGAATTGCTTTTTTTAATTATGTAAAGCATATATTGTATTATGAAACGCTAATTCAACTCCTGAAAAAGAGACATTTTGTCTGGTGGAGGAAACAGTTTTACTGGTCAGCACCTAGTGTGAGATTCTACAGATGTGGCAGGTGATTAATTTATTTCATATCCATTCGTCCATCTTTCACATAATTGTGACAACATTTCATCATAGTTCTCCTTATCAAATGTTACTTTTTATTTCTTTTTGGTTTTGGTTTTGTCCTGAAAAATAGGTCATGAACATATATAGCGTGCACTGAGATGATACTTTTTTTGTGTGTGTGATCTGGCACTATACAAACACTGACAGTGTGCAAGAAGGGGTTGTTTGTTTTTTTATTTTTGCAAGGGGCTATGCTAGTAAAATTGAGTTGAACTGGAAATGACAAGCCAACAAAGAGTTAATGTCCAACTCTTTAGTTCTACTAAGCCTTTTAGCCACTTTCTGTTTCACTGTTTTGGCCTTATTGCATGTAAATTTATTATAAGGTTAAATGCCATCTGGTAGTAAGCAAGTTAGACACTAGCTACTTGTGATTAGACTGACTATTCCCATTTGGTGTAGTGGACCAAAACACAGCTGTTATGCAAGAAATCATCCTGCTAGCACCACATTTCACTCCAACAAAAAAATAAACCAGCTACTTTACCTCCTTAAGACAGCCCATGAAGTTATTGCTGACTGGAGATCCAGGTAGGTCAGCAGTGCTAGGGCTTCCACCCACATAGAAGAAGTCATCAGACCCCAACATGGTGTAGTCTTCCTGGGTATACCCTGTGGTGGTTAGAATTCCATCCACTGATATTGTCACCTGGCAAGGAGAAGTGAACAGTGAGAGTGGAAATAAAATGTTTTTCTTGGATGATAGGGATAAAAGGTGGCATATACTGTTGTTTCAGAACTCACTCAGGTCTGTGTGATTTGTAAATCTCAGATTTACTGACATGTTTACCAGTGGAATGGACCAGATATGACAGATGTAATGAAAATCTACCAGCTCAGAATTTTTTATATTTTTGGATGTGTGTTAGTAAATGTTGAAACTGTTGCTAGGTATGAAGGGTTAGTATGGTATCAAAACAAAATGTATTTCCAGACAGTGACAAACATGCATTGATGTTCATCTTTATTCCACAAACTACATGCTGTTTACTGTTTTATATCTTCCTTTATGTTTACATAAGTGAGGGGGGGAAATAATAAACATGCTGTAACAGGTAGCAGGAGAACAACATGCAGGAGAAGAAAAAATACTCACAAAATAACAGTAAGGAGGGAGGAGTTTGTGTCACACCATGCAACATCAAATGCAAACATGTAGCACATACAGAACGCAGAGAGCAGACCCACACTGCAGGACATCAGTCTGGAAACAGTGTAATGTGGTAAAACGTACTGCTGACATTAGTTCTGCGACAACATTTTTATAACAAATAAAAGTGTCACATGCAGAGGTGCAAAGTAACTAAGTACATTCATTCAAATACTGTACATACTCCCTTGTCAATTCATACCCTCCCACCTGCACTGTAATTCCAACCTTTTCTACATTTCCAGCCATCCCATTTCTCCTCATCTACCTGCCCACTTATTCCTTAATTCCCCATTAGGTTCCTAGTACAGTTCTACTCTGCCAGATTATCTGTGTCATCAAGGCCAATCAGATGTTTTTAAGCATAATGCCAGTGATTTTCTTTGTGGCTATTGTCCAGAATTCCCATACAGCCAGGAAAACCAACAATGATTTTTATGTACTCATCGTAATGTATGGGAATACAGAACCTGGTTTAATTTATTTATATGTGATGTAGACTGCATGATATCTGAATTGTTTACACAATTTTACTAGAGATCACATGCAAGCACGGTTGACTCTTACGTCAGAGACTGTAGGCTAAATTGCGATGGGTGATCTTGGCCTTTGGAGTTCTTTTTTAATGAGGAAGAATGTGCAACAGTGTGGCTCACGTGTGTTTTTAACAGTTTTAGGATAACAGTGCCAGTCAATGGCATGGACCAATAAATTGAATCAGGCTCTGGATTCACACACAAAGAACAGTGAGTACATGAAATGCACTGTTGGTTTTAGTCTCAGTATGTGATTTGTGTAAAATAACAAAAATATAGAAAAGCACTGGCCTTAACCTTCAAGACAAAGAAGATCATTTAGGTAGATCAAGATCAAGATAGGACAGTGTTACAAATAAACTACCCTAGTGCTCTACAAAATTATAAAAATTTGTTTAATACAGACAAAAACTTGAAATGTTCCTTACTTGTCAATACAACAGTAAAAACAATCCACTAATACTATATAGTATAAAATATTAAAACACACTCCATCAGGCCATTCTGCATAGTAGGTAGTCGTTTTTAACATTTGAACCATATTTTTCTGATAATACTTCTAAAAGTTTGAATGCTTGTGATTTGTACTATGCAGTGTTATGTACCAAAAGTATTCTTAGATATTTTAAAGTTACAAAATGTTATTCAGGAAATCCCTGTACCAATTAGAATCCTGTTTCTTTTTCTCAGATGGTACAGCAGATTAAATACCACTGTGTGCCATCAATGCACAAAATAAAGACAAACAAATAGGCGGGAAGCCTCAACTAAAAGTGCAGAATCCTTAGCATTCACTTGCTACTAAAAGCTCTATTGAAAGCTGACTTATGTGCATCTTATGCTTCAATATGACATGTTAAGCAAAACCAGATCAAACCTTCTCTCAACCTTTCCCACCACTTCCTGCTTTTGAAGTTACACATGCAGCTTTTATTATTCCATAGGCTTTCAGAAGACTCAAAATATCTAAAACATTAACGATCCTGTGTGGATTTAGTCTCTCTTCTGTTGGTTGTATGCTTCTAGCAGTTTACACAATATTATCACCTTTAAACATTTAACAAGTGAATCTGGAATGAAGCAGATTTAGTAAAACCCTAGAGAGTACAATCCTAGCAAACACCTAGAAACAAAAGTGAAAAGTGACTAAAAAAAGTGGAAGAGATTAAAAAGGAAACCTAAAAAACAAATGGAGCAAATGAAGCAATGAAGGAAAGAGGGAAAAGGAGAGTACAGGAGTATAGTAGAATTGGAAGCTGGAAAATACTATGCCCATTTCCTTGTGTTTTTGGGAATAGCATTGTGATCTACAAAAATAAAAGGAGAGGAAGAGGAAAAGCACACAGCAAAACAAAAGATGATATTAACAAATGATATCTACCATACAATGGAGCTTGTTTACCATAGCGTATCCAATGCCTGTTTGCTTTGCAGAAAGGTGGGGTAGGTAAGCGAACAGTGGGTTTGTTAATACATTAAAGCAAATCAAATGAAAAGCAAATGATGAAACATGAGTGAGTGAATATACATGTTATTAAAATGGTTAATTTCATTCCTTAAGTCATTACTTTTAAGAGGAGCTGTACAGAGGAGAGGCTGAAAGGACTGGAAAAGAAATCAGGGCAAACTTTGCCTTGTTTCCTGTAAGAGAGTTTGTTGACAGTCATCTATGGAGATTCTTACATTCATAGTGTCTTTCTCTAAACCATTTAATTATTTTAAAACATACTGTATGTCTGTGGTAGAGAAGTATAGGTTGATCTTTACTGAACTTTTTTCTGTCCTGCTCAACCTGCTAAAGTTGCAGTGCTGCTGTCAAGCCTAATAAGATAAATAACAAATAAAAGTATCAGATGGAATGCTAAAGGAACGTTGATCTTAAAATGTATTCCCAAGTTTAACAAGGTTTCTTACGGGATAAGAAACCCTCTTTTACACACATAGACTGTTTGTTTAGAAGAAGACTGCATCAAAATTACTGCTCACGCCTCAAGCAACAGTACAGGTTTTGTCTCTCTAGCCACATCACAGTTCACACCCGCAATGTCCAATGTGTCAAGCATATCCGCTGCATTACACTAAACTTAAAAATGCTGGCAAGCTACTGCTCCTGTGGTCATTTTACACAGCCGGTACTAGAGGCCTGATGGTTATCATGATGTCCAGTCGTCCATGTACTTCGCAGCCAATTTGAAAATGAAAGAAACAGGCTGTTATCTGAATTTGTTTGATATATTTATAAATGGAAATCTGGAGTTACAGTAGCCTAGTTGGTGCATCCAAATTCAGGTCTGTGTGTCCGTTTGAGGGCAGGGGTACACACACATGAGGCGCACACAGTAAATCAGACAGAAGCGTATGTTTTGGCTGGATTCACACACAATTCTTCCCACAGGGTTTTGCACAGTTGTGGTTGTGTTTATTTCTGATTGAGAATATAATCACAGTGAAGCAATCAGAAAATAATGTTTTAATTCTCCGTATGATTCACTTTGTTCTCACTGATGCTGCTCTCTCTCTCTCTCTCTGCATCCACTCTCTAGTGCTCTCTCTCTCATGCGGCCCTCTAACTCCTCACCTCACCTCGTTTTTTATACAGGAGGTGGGATGAACTCATTTTAGCAAAAATACTTTTTCTCAAGGCGGCATTTTGTAGGGTCAACATTGACCTCCCATGCTGAGACTGTACCTTTTACACAGAATGGTGAGGCGGAAAACTATAAGTGAATGGGCAGTGTAAAAGGGGCTAGGGGGGTTGAAAAAAGGTAACATTTGGTCATACAGCTGTACAATCACCTTAAAAACTGAAATACTTTTGCGGCAGAATGACTTCAAACAAAGAACATTCACATTTACAGTACCCCAGTCAGAACTAAACCCAGTAAAGACACTGTGGAATGACCTCAGAGAGCTGTTCACACCAAACATCCTAAAATATAGCTGACCTAAAGCAGTTAGTTAGCAGGAAGAATGGTCCAAATTTCCCCTTGCTGTTCAGGTCTGATCCACAGCAACTGGAAGTGCTTGTTTAAGGTTACTGCTCCAACTTTTTTTTTTTTTTTTTAACCATTAATACCATTCACTTAGGAAAGATTTAAGACATTATTTACAAATGTATGTTTTACCATAATACACGCCATCTCTGTGTCTTACCTGCCGAAGGTTGCGTGTCACTTTGACTTCATGCCACGAGTTGTCATTGAACTTTCCATTGACTGGCTCCACAATGGCCTCAAAGGCTCCGGAGCCAAGGTTGATAACAAGGGACACAGCGCCGTCCTTCAGCGCCAAGTTGACGTAATCAGCTGACTTGCCGGTGTGAAGGATAAGGCCATTGCGCTGCCATGTCTTGAAGGACAGTGTAATCTCATCGCTGCTGCTCTGGATGGGGTTCTGGGAGAGATCGTAGCAGAAGTACTCTGAGCCACGGAAAGTGGCCACATTTTCTTCCCTTGCTGTGATGGGAAAACAAAAGAACAAACTAAATATTTGAAGACTACATCTTCAAGCATCAGACAACATGACAGACTGTTTAAATTAGGAATAAAATTCAACCAATATTTTTTTTCAGGTAGGGCCATACTGTGCAACTGAGTACTGATCAAATCTATAAGCCACAAGTCTTATATCAAGTCACAAGCCCTGTAGGACGAGTCCAAGTCAAGTCGTATGTTATTCATAAGACAATTTTGTGTCAGTAGCCTGGGAATAGTACTTAATGATTAAAATGACATGATGTTTAAACATGTTTCTAGTTGTTTCTTACATAGATGAGACCAAATCTTTTCAATCCTCTGGCGTAAAAATTAAATAATCAAGGCAAGTGGTCAGTTTTATCATTCTTGCATTTTACCAAAATTAAGTGCTTTATCAAACTTAACTTAAGTGTTTAAGCAGTTACAGTCTATAGAGTAGTCTGGTTGAAACAAGTGTAATATGTCACAGCAGCACGGTTTAGAGTATTCTGTTCATGTATTGCTGTTTCCAGGACAAAAATATTTTGGTGAGTTTTGTTTTAATAACAACAAACATTACTCCTTTTTACCAGATTCTTTTCATAATAACAGAACATGTTTCATGTTATGACAAAGTATTTTGATTCAGATTACTTGGATTTTTATATTTTTTCTTGATTAATTACAAGACTTTTTTATTTCACAAAACCAACACAAATTACAAATTATAAATGTATTTGTTATAATATGATGAAGATGATGTTATAACCAATCGTAACATGAACTTCCCATGAATAATACCATTATTATTTACGTAAAGGGACTCTGTACCCTAAAACAACCTCTCTGTATAACATGATGAGCTACACATCATGTGGCAGTGCGTTATTATGAGGTTGCTTTTGTTTAGTTTGTGCGCCTGACTATGAGTCTGTAACCCTGTGATAGATGGTGACCTGTACACCCCACCTTGTTTCCCTGGGACAAGGTCCTACCCCTCCTTCACCCTGTACAGGATAAGGCATGGAGGGGCCTGGGATACCTTCATGGATGGATGGTACTGTAGCATGCATCTAATAAAACCTAATCATACCATATGCTGTAAACCAGTCACTGTATGCTTTTAAATCAGATGCAGACTAATCTCTTTTCTTATTTTAACACTAAATTATTTTTATTATTTTGTTATAACCACATACTAGAAAAGGTTGTGTTAATGAGATACAGTATGTTGGATTTGTGAAATAACAAGAAAGTTTTGTGAAACTGACCAATATAATATTTAGTTTTAAGATATGTCATGACTTCAAAAAAAATATTATTGCAATGTGAACAGAATCTTGTAAAAATTTGATAGGTTTCACATTAGACTGTAACAATAAAATGTGCATATATTTTTGGTCAGCAATACACCGGTGTACTATATCATGTCAAAATGCCTTTTTCTAAATTTGAAGGGAGGTGGGCAGTAAAAGAAAAAATATAATCCAGGAAGTGTCTAATTTAAGAACTCCATGACTAACAAAAAAATACTGCCCAGAAAATAAGAACCTTCAGAAATGATCGACACATGACCGAGGGAAATGCAGGCAACAGGAGAAGAAAAGGAGAAACCACAGATTGCTATCATCAACAGCATCAAAGGCCTAATCTTGCCAGAGAAACTGCCATTTCCTGAGACAGCTTGTGACACAGTGGTTATGCTTGTGATCAGACAGAGAGAAGCAAAGATGGGAGAGAAGCCATAGAGAAAAGCCAGGATAGGATGTACTGTGACCTTGGAGGAAGAGAAAGGGGGAATACAGGAAATAACAGGGAAGTGCTGAAAGAAAGAAAGGAAATGGCACAGGAGAACGGAGGGATAACAAAGAAAAACAGTCCAGTCAGTAGTCGTTATCTCTGAGATCATCTTCATTTAGCTCACTGACACAAACACTAGACTGGAGGCCCAGCCACAACACGGCCCAATTCATCAGCCATCAAGATGCTACAAGCATCTTTCCTAGTGTAGGGTTCACTTTGCAAAGAAGCTCCATCCACCTCCTCCCTCACTGAAAAAGGAAAAAAATAAAATAAAATAACAAAACAAAATGGCCACTTCTTTCATCTCCTTACCACAGACACAACAGGCATCACTTCCTCAAAGATTCATCACACACCACACCATTCTAACGCGATGAGGGACAAGACTGAATGTTTAATGCTTTACTGTATTGTTCTGGAGTCTTGGAAAGAGAATTAGAAAATGAATCAGAATGAATTAAAAATAAATTAATACATTAGGAAAACACATGAATAAGCTGTGTCCTCAGGCAGGCAGGCCTGGACTGGTCAGCTTGACCTTAAGTGTCAGGCCACTGTTAAATAAATAAATAAATATTCCTATGGACTGAAAGCTACAGTATGTAGCAAAGTTCAGTTTAGGTCAAGAGTGTTATAGAGGCCACCATTTCAGCAGGTAGAAAGAACAGAGTCGGAGGAATTTCCAGATGGACACTGATTTAGTGTTTTTTCTGCCTGAATGGTAGATTTGTAATATTATTTATTGCAATTTACTGATTGTAATTTCATAACAACTAAGACTATTAAATCCTATTACCCTCTGGGTGAAGCACAGTGGAGCAGGGAAGGGGCTGGGTGGAGCGGAGAGGTTTGGTTCTGAGTCTCCTGCTACCACAAGCTTGATTTCTAAATGTCACATAATGTATCTATAACAAGGGAAGTGCAATTGAATAACTGTTGGAACTGAAGACACCTGTAATTAACTTTTTTGTGTGTGTTTTTAAACTAGTTTGGACATTTTCTGTGTGCTCATTTGTGAATGTGTAGAGATGAACCTAAGCTGATGTAAGATTCCTGGGCTGAACTACCATCCCAGTCTGGCCCTGCAGGGTGGGGGTGGGGATACATTTCAGCTGTATGTTCAAATGTTACAAACCATACTGCAGCTATTATTTTTCAAAAGACAACAACACTGTTTTTGGATATAATTGTTGAAATGACTTCAACAGTCTTGATCTTCTAAGGTGTTGCTTTCAATGGCATTAACTGAGTGACAAACGAGAGCTGGCATTGCTAGGAGACATGCTGTCAAGTTCAGCTGTGAACTAGTGGCGACTGACTGACTGCACAGCCTATGAATGACATTAAATACTGATGAAACTGTCTCTATACAACATTCCAAATTTGGAGGACTCATCATGTGGTGAACTTTTTATTGTGTTTCAGAAAGTGGTTAGTCAAAGCATACAGTGTTGTGTTTGTGACAAAGAGAGCAGGACTTTAAAACTCAGAATCTGATCTAGGCTTACTATCACCATTTGTGAATTCAAGAATTTGGGGAATATGGGTATTTTGCAAACAGAAATAGAGCTGGTTATCAGGCCCAACCCTTCAGGCAAAGAGTATCTCTCTTTCTTTAGGTCCAGATGTAGTGATATAAGTGTCCTGTGCCCCACCCCTCAGCAGGAGGGTAAGGAACAGGAAACAGGTCTGACCCCTGAATAGCTCAGACCAGTGAGTAATCTGTTCACATCAGGCTGTTGGATGTGAAGGAATAAAAATCTAAGTAACATTTTCAAAGGTTATGCAAAATTAACATCTACTGGACAATGTCAATATACATTATGGAAACAGAAATAGGTTTGTTTTATCTTAAAGTACAGTTTTCCAGTTTCCTCTCATCTACCTCTTGGCCTGGCAAAGTCAAACTGCATCTCATTTCCAACAGGGCCCTCCTAAGAATAAACAGCATCCCTGCCTATATGTTTCCATCTACAGCCCACTGTGAGGAAAAAACATCTTTATGTACAAGGGGAACCATATTAGTTCTGCCATGAAGATGTTTACCTGCTGAGCTGGAATAAGAACTGCCCTATTTAGATGGCAGACACACATGCAAGTACAAAATGCTCAGTATACACCTACAGTAGATCCAAACATATAATATGTGAATACTCTATTTTATATAAGTGATGATGTACAGAGAGAAAATGTAGTCATGGGCATTTTGCTGGAATAGGCAAAGATAATGAATTGAGAATGAATGGAACTTTATGACTGAAATGAGGATGAAGTGAGGAAATTGTTATCAGCCCATAATGGTTTTAATGGCAATGTAAGCTGTTCCATTCGGAGCCTTCATTTGATGGATGAGCCTCGATGAGTCCTGCGAGGGGTCATCCATAAAAATGTCAGAAGGAGGGGTGGCAGAAGGAAATTTGTGGCCACAGTAAATCTCCTTTATATGCGGAAGGTAAAAGAAAGCTGCATGCTCCAGGTGGCAACAGAATCTGTGCCTTTTTCCTAAACCTTTTAGCAGCATGTGCTATAAATTGATGCAAAGTTTGTTTTCCACTTATTAAGTATTGCTACTTTTGAAATATCTTAGTTTGTTTCAGCAGTTACAAGAACATTTGTATAGAGTCCTTACATAGTGTTTTGCATTTAGCAACATTCACTAATGTTTCATCCACATATAATTTTTAAAATACTCCAGCTAAATGACTGTAATCATAATGAATGTTTAGAAAATGTATAGCTGATCTTTCCTCTGACATTTGTCAGATTTCTTGTCATTGTGAAGGCAGATGTCGTTATAGTTGGTCCACGTTTCCTAATCGTGTGAGGAGTTAAATCCAGATGTGTTTGAAACTCAAAGACTGTGTAACAACTTTAACCAACTGCAAAAGCACTAATAAACAAATAATATGGATTGTTTTATATGAATTGATGTTACAACAGGCCTTAGCAGCACCAGGGTCTGAATATGAATCTGTAATAAACAAGTCAGTGGCACATTCATAACTGAGTGACATCATGATTTATGGTTTGTGGATTTTATTGCAGATTTCTGCATGGCTGACTATGATAAATCAGTGTGTGTAGTGGCTATTTTGTGTTTCTTATGCAATAGATTCACTGAAGGCGTGCTTGAAGAGGGACAGTGAACAGTCAAATGAACACCAATTTGAGAAAGAAGAATGAAACATCTCAGATCCAGTCTTTTGTATGTCCACGTGGTCTGTTCAGCATGTGTTTATGCAGCATCAAGAAATTGAGGGAAAGACAGCAGCATCCTGGGTAGAGCCCTCGCTGCTGACGCTAGAAATATCGGCACGGCGTATAGAAAGCTTGAAACAGAATAACTGTTATGGCTGCAGACATCCACACATTTTCATAAGGCTGCCAGATCCCAGGTTTGAACCAAATGAAATGGCTCAGAAATAGAGAATATTAATTATCATATTACCGCCCTTGTCTAGGTTGTTTCTCCTAGACATAATTAAAAAATTATAAGCACCAGTATGAGACTTTGATCAGTTTCTTCTCTCTGATCCTATTCTAAGGTTTTAAATATTATTGTTTTTTTCTCTCCTTACTTTAATCTGAAATAACTTGACTCTTGAGACTAAAATCCAAAAACAACATTTTTTGATATATAAATAGTATCAGACTTTAATTTTTTTGAGATTCTTACTTTGCATAGTTGTCTTCCTTACATAAAGGAAAAGTGTAGCATTAAGGTTTATTTTCTGATTGGTGGCTAACAGGCTAAATTAAAACACAAACTCATGGAGTTTGTGGACCAGTCAGAGAAAAGCTGGAGAACACTGGTTCACAAATACTGGGGACAAGGTCTCCATGGAAAGGACCAATATAAGGGAAAAAAAACTTTTACTGTAAATATCACACAAAAACATTTTTAATTTAAAAACTTGGATATTTAGAGAGAATCATATATAATTCCATATTTTTTCATGACAGTACTTGCACAAAAGATTTATTTCAGCTCAGGTTTTTTTTATTATTCTTTTTTTTTAATCTCCACATATAATTTGAAGTATACATTAATTTAGGGCCCAAAGGAGGTTGTGGCTCCAATGGAAGAATTGGTTTTAGAGCTAATGATTTAAACCCTGGATCCTCCTGACAATGTGTGTCACTGGGCAAAACACTGAACTCCAAATTATTCCAAGTGGGCAGGTCAGCAATTGCAAAGGACTTTATGAAATGTTTCACAGTATATAACATTAGCATTTTACATTAGACTTATGTGATGATAAGCTTTAATATGACCAAGCTTTCTTTCCTTCTTCATTTCCTTCCTTCTTTCTTTCTCAAGGTAAGGAGTAACTGATCAGATTTGAGGAGTCTAAATATGTAATAGGGAGTGTTGAGATAAGAGACAATTCAGTGCTACTCCATGTTCTGCTTTAAAAACAACTAAAACATCTTAAAATAAATTCTATATTTTACAGGTAACTAATGTAAGGGGGTCGGCACAGCGGAGATATGGTCCCTTGTTGTGGTACTAGTCAGAAGCCCTGCTGCAGCGTAAGCTAGCTGCAGGTGGAGATGACTGACTCCCACTCTAGGAGAGTTGAGAAGATCAAAGCATGTAAAACTGTCTGCAGAGTGTCAAACAAGAGAAGGACATTTATTGTTCCAGTGGCTGCAATGTGGCCAAAGCTACTACTTAAAACAGAGCTTATTTCTTTGGTCAAATTATTAAACTGAATCAAAAAGGATTTAAAAACACAAAATTATTGATAGAAGTGTACAACAAGATTATATCATAATGATAATATTTGGCGTAATATACTGGATCCTGTACATAATATTTAATAATGTTGTATACATTTGTGTATGTCAAAGCATTACGAAATATTGTACTCAGTTATTCCCTATATCACCAAGACATAAATTCACCCAATCACAATAAGTGACCATGCGCTAATATTCATTACCTTGAATGAGGAACCATTCACACCATCATGTTTCAATACAAATTTCCTCCAAAATCCTGACTTCAGTACACTTAGAACCAAGAGAGTGGCCTTTCTTCACGGAGGTGAATGATTCTCCCAAATGACTGTTACTTTGAGAAACAGGTTTTAAGAGGTAAAGCTGTCTGGCAACAAAAAAAGAGACATACATTATATAAAACAGCCAAATGAATTCGGCTAAATTAACATTAATACAGTCTATAGCACAGAGGGCAGGGGGGCACTGGCCTCAGCAGAGTAACCATCAGTGTGTGTAGCCTAGGCAGGCGGTGGTAGTGTAACTGCAAAGTTAAGCAGGTCACTTTCTAGCCTCTCTAACCTTTTCTGTCCTCTTCTTAACCTTTTTGTATTTTCATCACTATAAAGTACATCTGTTATCATTAACCCATATTTATGCTGATTTTGTCAGACCATAACCATAAAATAATGAATGAAGATGCTATAATACATCATTTTATTTTGCTATTTTTTCACTGTGGACAGAGGTCGTTGCAAAAACAAGCTGGAAACACTAATGTAGAGGTCAGTCGTTTTCACTCACAAAGAGTTTTAAAAATTAGGTAGCTTAATGTAGCTGTAGTCTTAGAAAGTGTACTTAAGAATGCCTTTAATGAGACTTGACTAGATAGTGGATAAATGTATCAACAATAATGACAGTTGCACAGCTCAACCTTAAAACTCCTCCATTTATTGATGTTCCATGTGTCTCAGTTTCTCTAATTGTAGTCCCTAACCCACTGGTGCTGTTTTCTCAAGCTAAAGAGCAGCACGGGCCATTTCAGCCGATGACCTGTGTTTTTTTTTTCTTATTGTCATTATCTCTCTGTCTGTGGTTTTCTTTGCCTCCCACCATTCATCAGACAGTCTATTTGTCACTCTGCTTGACTGCTTAAGACACCTCTTCATCTCCACCCACTCACCTTCTCCTTCAGTTACAGTGAGCACAGTATGTCACAGCTGAAGCAAGAAGTGAGCCTATGGTCTGAGATGCATGTTTACAGCAGACAGTTTGGCTAATAATACAGTTGCTTACCTTTGTTTTTTCTTCCAAATCTATGTATAATAAACTGGGGATTTATTCCAACCTGTCTTATTGTCTGACCCCACACATGTTTCTTGACCTGACACTTTTGTCACCATGTTCCCAGATTTCAGCTCCCAAATTGTTGTGTACAATGTTGCTTGTATGATAGGAATGATGACAGCTCCCAGGGTGCATTAAGTTACACTTGCCCCTGGCACATTTGCATTGATTTTAACACCAAAGTAGATTGATGTGCACTGTCCCATTTCAATAAATAACAAAGAACCATTAAACTAACTAGAATTATCCCCGAAGCCCTCCGTTTTGACATGTTTGAGAAACTGTTAGCTAAAGCAAGAAGATGCATAAAATGGCTTTTTCAGTTACCTCATACATCTGACCTTAACTGACTGATCTAAACAATACACACATACATGCACTTCATGAAGGCGTGATCTGGCATCAGCTCAGGTGAGAGCATTTTGGAATCTCCTGGGAGGACCATCTGTTAGCAATATTCAGTAGAGGGATAGCAAGGAAATAATCCTGTCCATATTCATCTGAACATGACCGAACAACCCCAACACTAGAGCTCTCTCTATCTCTCATATGAATATGCTGGGGAAAGCAGAATGAGGGAAGCATTAGCTTGGGTTGTGCTGAATATGAATGTGGTTGCTGGATTCTCCTTTTCTCTCAGGGTACTGTAAATTAGAACTGAGAGAGACACTTGGAGTGGGGGAAGTAAAACAGCATGTACAGCTTCTGCTGCACACCAGCGGCATGTCGAATGGAGCTGTTTGCTCATACCATCAAAGAAGAGGGCTCAAGCAAAGTAGAGTGTAACAAGTGGACATGCTGGAAAGCCTCAAAATGTTTGCTTTGCTCATCCATTTGTAGCTCTATAGGGTACAGCTCTGCTTATAGAGAATAACAATAATACATGAAATCAATCAAGCTTCATCATATGCTATGGCAGCAGATGCTACAGATAAAGGGGTGTTGCACTGGTTTTACACATAAACAGGTGCAGAGGTATCCAGTGATTTTGGAGCTTGATTCATATTAGGTTGTAAAAGTCAGGACATCTTAACTTCTGCTGCTTCAGGTGTAATTGGTGGTTTTTCTTTCATCTTTCCTCTGTAAGTCCCTGATTTTCCTTAAAGAGCCCATGGCTGCTCATTTTGCTTGTTTCCAGCCATTTAATGTTTAATCTTGGGTACCTCTAGATTATCTTGGCACCCCTCATAACTCCAAATAGTTTGTAATTGTTTCAGAATCAGAGAGCCAGAAAGCTTTTTCCTTAAAACCAGAGAACAGTTCGTGAATGTGCTCCTGCTGCCGGTGTTGTGTCACAAGTGGACAGTACAATGAACCACGACAGCATTAATTCATATAAATTTCTCCCACATAGAGAGGTAAACAATGGTGTATGTACCAATGAAAAGAGATGTGTAACACTCTAAACAAAGCGGGTAGTTGAGAAAGCCCATATTTTAACTGGCATAATGCAGACATAGTAACTTCTCCAGCCTTACAACAATTCTCTCTAACCTTACAGAAACAAGGCATTAACAGACATGCAATGTGTGTATTATAAACTTATCATTAAGTCCCACTAAGTAGTGGAAACATCACTCCCCTTTAAGTAGCTCCAAGGTCGGTAAATCCAACCGATGGTTGCTGCGTCTTCCCTCACATGACCACAAACGGTCTCAAAGTAGTGAAATTAATTCCAACAGGTAGCGTAGCACCAATAATAACATCATAGATCGTTAATCCTCTTGTTAACCAGCAACACATCACATGTGGCAGACACACTGGCCTCAAGCTGTCAAAAAAAACAGGTACTGTGCTCTGGGGATGAGCTGATCAGTCACTGCCGCTGGGGGCTTCACAGGACAGCTGCTTGTAGGCTAGATCTGGTCAGGTAAAGCAGCGAGTTCCTGTACAGGAATATTCCTGGACATGCAGTAACCTCAGGCCCTCTATGTTTCTCCACATCCTCTGGTCACAGTGCAGCAGCAGGATGGGAAAATATATCCACAAAACCAGGCACAGTCAAAAAATTCCACTATTACAATGCCACTGGTGGATGTCAGGCAAGCTCACATCAACATGCAACTTCCTGGAGATTATGACCATTCAAGGAAATCCTTAAACTATGACTTAATACTTAATTTTGTTAGAAAAAAAAGTCTTGTGAGGGAGGGCTTGCAAAACTTGTATAAACCAAGCTGCTTCTGCATAGTACTAGAAGATATGTACACCTCATTTTTTGAGCTTTAGGTCACATCTAAGATGATAATTCACCATTGTAACATTGTAGATAAGTCAACAAACAAGATGTCTGCCCAATATCTCAGTCATTCAGGTCATAGTTAGCTGAAAAAAAACAGAAAAAAAATCATCTGGACTTGGTTTTAGGTAGAAGAGGTTTCATCTCTCATTCAAGAGGCTGACAAAGTTATCCTCTATGGCCCAACCCTGATGGTGTTGGGCCTCTTCCTTTCTTTTGTGAAGTTCTGGATGTGTAGTTTCTCTTTCTTGGTCCCTTCTGCAGTTGTGGGCACTTCCTCGGCCCTGTGATTTAGAGTTTTGATGACTCCCATCATCCCTTATGTGGCTAGTTTATCAGAGAAGCTAAAAAGAATCTTTCGCAACCATAATATCCCAGTCAACTTTAAGCCAGAGAACACCCTACAGCAGAGACTGGTCTACCCAAAGAACAAAACACTGAGACACAGAGTGATGTGATGTATGCATTTAAGTGTAGTCAGGAGTGTAATGACAAACGCAGCCACTGCACAAACGCATGGCCCAACACAGGAGGGCCAACCCCAGTGGACCAGAGTCAGCAGTCCACCTCCACCAGAAGGAGAAAGGACATTCTTTTGAGGACAGTGAAGTCCAGATCCTGTCCAGAGAGCATTGCTGGTTTGAGTGAGGAGTCAAGGAAGCTATTTTTGTCCAAATAGAGCAACCCTCACTAAATAGGGGTGGTGGACTAAGACACAACTTATCATCCATCTACAACTCTGTTTTGAAACCTCTGCCCAAACATTTCCACCATAATTCACACCAGGACAATAGGCGGCGGTCCACATGTGAGGATTTAAAAACAAGTAACGACATTCACCGATACCGGACTATAACGACTCAGTCGTTAGAGGACATTGTTGGCCATTAAAGGACTGAAACTCCACCCAGGGGGATATATATATATATACCTCCTGCTCACCACCAGTCGGACAGAACTGATCAAGCCTTTGGGATGAGAGGTGAAACGTCTTCTACCTAAAACCAAGTCCAGATGAATTTTTCTATGTTTTTTAGCCAACAAACAAGGAAAAGCATGCCATGGGCTCTTTAAGTTCAGTGTTAAATCACTGGAATACCCTATTAAAGTCATAGCAGGCAGTGAAATAGCAGGTAAAGCATCTTTAAGTACTTGCAGTGGTCTCTGTACCTGTAATTGGACCATATCTCACTGTCAGCAATCATTGCTGGGTATATAATCCCACTCATGCTCAAAAGAGTTATGGTACCCCTGGCATCGTAGCTTGTGCTGTGGACACAACAGACCAGAAAGCCACACAGAAAGTCAACATTCAGTTGTACAATTCTGACTATTTGGCATGTTTAAAATGTGTATTGTAAGAGTTACTGCAGTTTAATTTGAAATCTATTCCAAAGTAAATTATGCCGTAAGTGACAGAATGGCGAAAAATGAGACAATTTTACCACAGTTTATACAGAACACATTTTAATACTATATATGTTCAAAAGCCATTTTAACATTTATTCAGGGAATTGATGTCATTGCTCAAAAGCAGGTGTTAGCATGGAGACAGTAGGCCATTCCCACACCAAGGGGGAAAACAATTAATCTTGCTCCACTGACTTTACACTGAGTGACGACACCTCTTTGACAATTCAGGCTTTTTACAAAAACCTGAAAAATATCTAAAAGCTGCTCTGCAGCAGGATGCACTACGCAAAGAATCCAGTGATAGTTTTAAAAGCCACTGAACAAAAACAAACAAAAAAACGAGGATAAACGCGAGACATTAGCAGTAAAAACAGAAGTAGCTTACTAACACATAGCCAACATTCTAAAAGCTAACTTGTCCCACAATCATTTTAGTCATCCACTGCACCTCAAATAAGGCTAATTTTCCTGCAGTTTGCAGGAAAGTTTGCAGTATGCAATTTTATCACACAGCACAATCCCACAGATGTCGCAAGTTTTGCGAGAGCATGCAATTGGCATGCTGAATGCAGGAATGTCCACCAGAGCTGTTGCCAGTGAATTGAATGTTCATTTCTCTACCATAAGTCATCTCTAAAAGCATTTTAGAGAATTTGGCAGTACATCCAGCCGGCCTCACAACCGCAGACCACGTGTAACCACAGCCGCCCAGGACCTCCACATCCAGCATCTTCACCTCCAAGATCGTCTGAGAACAGCCACTCGGACAGCTGCTGCAACATCGGTTTGCATAACCAAAGAATTTCTGCAGAAACTGTCAGAAACCGTCTCAGGGAAGCTCATCTGCATGCTCGTCGTCCTCATTGAGGTCCCGACCGGACTGCAGTCGTAACCGACTTGAGTGGGAAAATGCTCATATTCGATGGCGCCTGGCACTTTGGAGAGGTGTTCTCTTCATGGATGAATCCCGGTTTTCACTGTACAGGGCAGATGGCAGACAGCGTGTATGGTGTCATGTGGGTGAGCGGTTTGCTGATGTTAGTGTTGTGGATCGAGTGGCCCATGTTGGCGGTGGCGTTATGGTATGGGTAGGCATATGTTATGGACAACGAACACAGGTGCATTTTATTGATGGCATTTTGAATGCACAGAGATACCGTGATGAGATCCTGAGGCCCATTGTTGTGCCATTCATCCACGACCATCACCTCATTGTCACACCAGATACTGGTGTTATACATGGTCACACCGGATACTGACTGGTTTTCAGACCCACCCAGACACCCCCAGTATAGTAAAACTGCACATTTTAGAGTGGCCTTTTATTGTGGCCAGCCTAAGGCACACCTGTGCAATAACCATGCTGTCTAATCAGCATCTTGATATGCCACACCTGTGACATGGATGGATTATCTCGGCAAAGGAGAAGTGCTAACACAGATTTAGACAGATTTGTGAACAATATTTGAGAGAAATAGGCCTTTTGTGTACATAGAATAAGTCATAGATCTTTGAGTTCAGCTCGCGAAAAATGAGGGCAAACACAAAAGTGTTGTGTTTAAAATTTTGTTCAGTATATCTATGTGTGCATGTATGTATGTATGAAAAAAGAATTGTGAAAGAGATTCCTTCACCCAATACAAATGGAGAGTAAGAAATTGTTTTCCCCTGGTGGGCATGGTTTTCAGAGTATGATGTGTTGTGCTCTGTCTCTGTGGAGTATCCAGAAAATCACAGTGACCTAAAGTTGTTGAAAACTACTGGCTTCATCAGTCACACAGCAATAGGATTAGATCTTTGTCTTTAATGTGGAAAAAAAACTGTAACTGCCAGCTACAGTTGTTGACAAGAATGTCAATCATGTCCTTTTCATGGTTACATGAAAATATAGATTTTTTATTTACAGAGATGTATAGTATGATGCAAACTTAACCAATGTAGGAAAAAGATGTAAATAACAAGATTACCCATTTATTTCCTCACTGATTCTTGATCTTTTCATCACTGTCTCACTACCCTTAGATGAAAATGATTCCTTTCTACAGTTGCAGGTCATGCCACCAAACCCACAGAAGCTGACAGAGTTGCTGACAAGCAGCTGTGCTGTAGAAGCAATTTCATAGCCAGCTAATCTGAATTTTACAGACCATTTTTCATTTTCTGGCATTAGCGATATTTCATTAATTCCCTCATCTTTTCAATTACTAGTTCGTGAGCAAAGGTGAAAGGGAGGTAGCAGTGGTATGTGGGGGAGGTGGGGTTACCTCGAACCTGCAATCAGTAGCAAAACAAAAATGCCTGTTTGAAGAGAGAATGCTACTGTTTTCAAAAATACATTTCTTTTTGTGAAGGGTAAGCTTAGATTTTTCAAGTCCATTTTAATATAACACACATATGTTACAAGTACATTTAAGCAGCTATGGATTTCTGTAATCCCCTCACTCTGAATATTTTCACACCCAATAAATGAGTATCAGTAACATACTAAAGGTAAGGGTTAAGGGGGGCCCTACTCAACCTCCTATACTATGTGGTCTTCCTCTTGTATAGTGCTTTTCTATGCATTACAGCACACTCCGAACACTTTCACACTATTTGTGTCAGGTCCACTCGGCGCGACCTGTCTCTCTTTCTTTTGTTTTTCCTCTCCTGCTCTCCCTTTTTGCGGGATCAACGCCTCAGCTGTGCGCATTGGGTAATTAGTGACTCGTGGGTCGGTGCGCACACCTGAGGTGTATTCCGGTGATTTGTTGGCTTCTTATTTATACCTCTGGCAGACGCCCCGTCGTGGCCGGAGCATTGCGACGTGTAACGTACTATACTTAAAGTAAGTTATACAAAGGTTGTGTTTGACCTGCATTTTTTTTATTTTTTTTTATAGAAGTGTGTAAGATGCTACGCTGACAGTTTGTGCGTTTTGGCTTGACCTTATCACGCTAATTATGCGGTTAGCAACACAGAAATACGTGCTTTGTCTTCCACGCTGACAGTCTCTGTGCTGTGGATTCCTGGTCTCCTTAGTCATTACTGCCCTTCTCTTGTATATATTATGGACCCTGTTATGTTGTCATTCTGTTGTTTTTATTCCATTAAACCACCTTTTTTGTACTAGCACCTGGGTCAGCCATCTTGAGTCCAACCCCAGTTCTCCCTCACCCTCCTGGTGAGGGGGACTAAACCATAACAATTTGCCCATTCACCCATTTGCACACATACTCAAATACCAGTTACAGTGTCTTGTTCAAGGACATGTGAACTGGGGAGGCTGGGAATCGAACCGGCAACCTTCTAGTTAGAGATGACCCGCTCAACATCCTGAGCCACAGCCGCCCCGGTAGGGTATAATAATAAACACAGTGGTTCAGGCACATAAACTACTTGTTTACATTAAGGTACAAACAGTACTTGGTTAGGTTTATGGAAATATCATGGCTTAGATAAAAATAATCACTTACCAATGTAACATCATTGACCATTGGTTTGAAATGGGAAATAGAAATGTCTACTGTTTGAAGGTCCTGTGCTCTGCTCCGACCTACCCACACTGACCTCCTCCCTATGTGGCCTTGGACACTCGTTATACAATATACACAAATGGAGACTATTGCTATTGTCAGTAGAGGTGTTAGTACTGATATGCACCTTCTAGCCTACTGATAGGTGCAGTTTGCCACTACTGAAGTGTAATTATGGGTGTGATAACAACTGATCATTTCATAATCTGACTCCAATATAAGAGTCAGTTTTGTGAAAAAATATATTCCAACGTTCTGCTGAAGCCAGTATGGGATGGGATTAGAGTATCTGAAGTACTACATCTTATTTTGCTTCCTGCAATTAGTATTTTAACCCAATTAGGTATAAATTATTGGATGTGATAAAAATTTATAATGACAATATTTCTCTCAAATGGGGTTTAAGTGAATGCTTTGGGCAACTCTTTAAGTACCCTTATTTAACATTTATAAGTACTTATAGAAACATAATCTATGGTTTATAACATACAATAATGGAGGTTTTAGCAGATATGACATTTAAGTTGTGTTTCTAATGTACAGTATTTGTCAACAACTGTAAATGTTGATGAAATGTAGGAACTGAATTTAGTTTGTCTGCAAAACTGTTCCTTTCATTTACTCAGGTGGAGAGGATATTTGAGACAGAAATATGGACAAAAATGCCAGCTGATGATATGGAGAGAAATCCAAAAGAGGCAGAGAAGAGACCTGCATGGGCCACAAACATTAACATAAGGATCTGAGGAACATGCCGCATGAAGAGAAAACTGTAGCATTACTTGGCAAGAACAGCTTTGCTTTGGATGACGTTCCTAGAGATCAATACAGGAATGTAGTCAACATTTTGTACACACACTCAGAGGCATGAATACACAAAGAAAAGTTATTACGCACCCCAGTGAGTGCATTACCTCACACATAGTACATAATGTCCTCTGGTGTTCAGAGGGCAAAAAAAAGATACTATGTAGCAGATGAAAATAACTGGAAGCGCCCATTTAAGCAATGAGGCAGCAATGTCTGTCAATGCAGATACTGGTACCTCATGCATATGCATGCACTCACTCACACACACGTGCACACAGATTATAAATATAAAGTCTGATATATGGAATAAAACCTCAAATGTGAAGTGCAACATTAAAATGCCCCCAAAAAAACTATTTTCAAATGAAATTATATTTAGTTTCACTCAACATCATCTCTTAATTATTATCTGTCTTAGTATCTGTTTTTACATGAACACTCATGTTTTATGCTAGTTTACTAATACTTAAGGTATTATATGAAACATCACCTTAAAATAATATCCGTGTATGACTCCACAAGATCCAGGTTACTGATCATCTGTTTATGCTGAGCCACAGGTATTGTTGGTATCAGTGGCGGGCCGTCAGGGCCAGCAAGGCCTTCTCTGCTGGCCTAAACACTATCAGAAGCACTGATCTACATTTACAACCTAAATTCTAATATTTGTTCCATGAAATTGTATTAATTTATTCCCAACAGTCTGTTCTCTTCATTTCGTAGTATTTCTCTTGGCTGCACCGCTTCCAGTACATGTATGTGGATGTTAGATTTTTTGTCCAATCAGATTTCAGCCTCTATGTGTTGCCATGTCAATCTAATCTGCTCAGGGCCTTCAGAATCAGAAGTGCTGGCCCATGTAACTTAAACTGTATTAGCAATGGGACTGTTTCTTTAACCAATCAGATTTCAAATTCGCCTCACAGGGCCAGCTAGTTGGTCCACAATGATGTCAGCATTTTTCCGTCCTCTGATTGGTTGGTCAGAGCAAAACTAGAAAAGGGCTTACGATGGAACTGAAACGCAGAGATCACCTCCATGAGGATGGATGTTGTCTATAAGTAAATAGCATCTCTGGTGAGTATGATGTATTTAATTTAAATTTTGTATGTTTTTGTGATGTTATTAGATAAATATTGAGTCTGAACTGCTCTAAATGATGTACAGTTGCGGTTGTAGTGTAGAGGTTTGGAGTTGTCTTAACTGGGTTTCTTGCTTTAGTAAAAATGGTATTCACCCTCAATACATGAAATACCTCTCTCTCTCTCTAATCCCACGCTAATTATATTGCGTTTTTGCATAGTATTGATGGTTTCTATAATTGCGATGTGGTAGTGGTGGTATTAAGAGGTGAATTAAGTAAATCCCCACTGAAGGCCCAGGTATGAAATGCACAGCCCGCCACTGGTTGGTATCTGTTTTTCACTTATGACTCTCTGGACCACGTTTTATGGTTAAGTATTTATTTTAATTGTATTGTTTCTTTCATAATACAGTACAACCTCAAGTCAAGTCAAAGTCAGAGTGTTTATTTGTCACATGCACAGTTAGGAAACATTTTTCCCTGTACAATGAAATTCTTACTTTGCCGTCCACATGAATGCCACAAAATACAAATGAAATATAAAGTAGATGAATAAGTAACACAAAATCTAAGGCACTTTAAGCAGCAA
>NW_018128049.1:1250363-1250682 GCF_001952655.1 Monopterus albus
CCTTCTTTAGACACTGTTGGTAGGTACTAACCACTGCAGACCAGGACCACCAATCACAGTTTGGCCCTTGTCAAAGTCACTCATATCCTTACACTTGCTTATTTTTCCTGCTTCCAACTTTGAGGACTGAATGTTCACTTGCTGCCTAATATACCACACACACTGACAGGTGCCACTGTAACAGATAGTCAATCCTGTGGGACTTCCAGATACAAACTCATAATGTCCAACCAACCAGACATAGTAGTGGTGGACAAACAGAAGAAGAAGGCCGTAGTGATAGATGTAGCATATATATAGATGTATGTATGTATATGTA
>NW_018128049.1:1250833-1275038 GCF_001952655.1 Monopterus albus
TTTTCACTTTGTCATTATGGATTATTGGGTGTAGATTGATGAGCAAAAATGGCAATTTTAGCCATTTAAAAATAAATTTACTACATATGTATGTGTGCTAAGGGATCAGAAGTATTATTACAGTAAATGACTGCACATGACTCGAGTGGAGGATGTAATGTATCATGCACATACTGTATATAGTATTATTCATATCCCTGTTATGAGTCTTACTACAGCCAAAGTACCATTGTGCATGATTTAGTACGATCCTCTGTGGGAAAGACCATGGATTTATATTGTAAACAGCAGCGAATCAACAAGATGGGTCATTCAACTCATGGTATCCTGAAAGAAGATAAATGGAGAGAGGGATATGAAAGACTACTAAATAGTAGAGGAGGTATAGCCCCCATGTACAAGAAAGACAGAGGAAAGGCTGGTGGTGGAGTATGGCTGAAGGAGACAGAAGCATAAGAAAGGATGGCGGTGCTGCCGACTTGGGGGGTGGGGGGTAAGGAAGATAACCATCAGTAATTTCAGCATGCTGGTGGACTTCCATTTGTTCGGTGGTTTGACCAATGGTGCGTTGGGATGTCAGCACCAAATGGCGGTGTGTAACTGAAACACAGAGCAATGGGGAGGGGGGATGAGCCACTGAGGCATTAGCTCCAAGGAAGAAAAGGAAGACGTGCTGCCATTTTGATGGCATCCACAGAGCGGAGGCTGAGCTGTTCAGACAATGGCTTCTTCACACAGATACACACGCATATCAGTTATCAGTGTCCGCTGATGCTGGGTGTCGGTGGTTCAAGGACCTCTGAGAGGGGCCCTGTTCTGTTCAATGGTCTCTTCAGCAAAAATACCAACACTGACACCATCATTTGAATTAGTGCCGATAACTGCAATTGAAAAACGTATAAAAATGATCTGCGAAGGCAAATAATTTACAAAATGGATTAACACTATGCAGGAATGATGTATACAGCAAAACAGAGTGTTAATTGTCTCCTTCACTCACACAATAACATGGATCCTTCCTGCACTTCAGTGAACAAAGACACTATTTGATGGGCTGCCTTTTGACTTCGATTCTGATTCTCAGCCAATCATTTATGAACCAAAAATTTAGGAGAGGTGAAAAGAAATCAAACCCAACAGCTCTTTGACAGTGTCTATGCTTAAGGTTAGGGTAGGTCTCCAGGAAATGAATCTTGAGTCCTCATGAGGAATAACAACAAACGTGTGTATGTGAGAGACAGGATATGTAAGTGCATGCATATGTATGAGGCATCCATGTGTACCTGTGTGTACATTCACATGCGCACATCTTCCCACATATGATGAAGCAAAGGATGAACCCATACACTCTTAAAGACACACTCACACAGAGCCATGACTCTCTGAAGCATGACAGCAATGTTGGCTTAGTCCCTGGGGGCTTTTCATATACTGCCCAACATAATGCTGCATCCCTAAACCCCCTATCCCAAACAGACAGACAGACAGACAGACACACACACACACACACACACACACACAGAGACACACATCCCTCCTTATTGGCTATTATTTGGGCTGTCAGAGCCTGTGTTGATACCTAATGAAGGGCCACGGTTGCCTTTTCTCAGCTGACGGTTACCATGGTTACAGAAGAGCATGCACGCACAGGCGGGGGGGGGGCATATTTAAAAAGGGGAAGGAATAAAATCTGATGGAGAGAGTAGGAGATGAGGAGGAGAGGTGGTTGAATTTAAAATCAGATTTGATGTATCTGTCTTCACCGCTTGTTCAAGAACACAGACAAGCTTTTTTCTTTAAGTGCCACCATGTTAAAAAAGATGGGAGGTGATGGCAGAACTAATGGCAAGATACACAATCCACTGTCTAGGCCTGTATAGACAACTGTGTGATTGGTAGTATTGAAAAATAAATGGTTTATAAAGCCATTTACAAGGTAGAGCAATTAAAGGATGATTCCAATTTACTACATCATATATTATATTTTTGACCATCATTTCTACCTCTAAATATCTGAGAACTAAAAAGTAAACTTACTACTTAGAAGCATAGTTGCCATGTAAACAATTTAGTTTTCTTCTGGGTGAGCTGCCTCCTGTCACACAATGGCTAAAAATAAACTGCCCGTCTATATCAAATATTGAAAGGTCAGTGTTAACTAAGAGCATGACACTGAACATGTTGACTTTTTCAGGATTTAACCCAAACCAAGGGCTTTAAATTGCCTAAACAGACCACTTACTTATGTTGCCAAGAGTAAGTGTTGCCGTTCAGTATACAGGAACACTGACTTTAGGTGACAGAGTTGGTCTTTGCCATTTTGCCTGAGTCTGACAATTTATAACACTCTTCCTCCTTTGTTGTCATCTTTACTATAGTTATTGATCACTGTTTGAGCTCAACAGGGTAAGACAGGTTCTATTTATTTGGTCTGTAAAACTACTAAGGACTGGGTGCCACAAGATTATTGTTGTTTTCTTCTTCTCCCCTCTTCTTTCTCCTTCTTCTCTCAAACTTTTTTCATTAAATCGTTTTCTTTTTCTCTTGTTTCTTCCCATCTTCCACATTCCTCTGAGTCTCCTTCTTATAGTAAATAAGACATTTATAAAATGACCCTCCCCCCAGCTCCTGCCAGTCACTATTGCTTTCTGATTTGTAATCAGGCTCATCTGATGGGCAGTTTGTCCTTTAGCTCAAAGACATAATTGTGTTTTGAGAGGGACAAATGACACAAGGGCCAGATTAATCACAACACTAAACTCATTTCTGAAGGACAGTTGTAAGGTGGTGGGTAACGAATCCACACACTGTCTCCATACAGGAGCGTACGTCTCCAACAATGAGATCTGGCAGGGCTAATACTCCATGCACACTGTGGCCTAATGAGAAGACGCTCAGGTCAGGATGATGAGATGCCTGTCAGCCTCGTCTGAACAGCAACAGGCTCTGTCACTGTGTGTGTGTGTGTGAGAGAGAGAGAGAGACAGATCTGTCATGTCTGTTTTGTAGTTCCTGAATAACATGGCAAGCTTTCAGATAAAGACGTAAATAAACATTTGAAACATGTAATTATTAAGAATATTCAAAATTCCCAAAAAAGAAAGTGAATATAAAAATAAGACAGGACATCAAACATATTGAAACTCAGAGTGGAAACATATGATTTCTCATATGTGCTTTTGTGAATCATATTTCATCTTCCTACTCAAAACAACACTCCCACGCTGACACAGCTCCTAGTATATTTTTTTAACACACTGATGTTTTCAGTGTGGACAGCCTGCTTAGTTGTAAAGGCTAGCTACAGCCTCTGTTTATGCTGCATGGCATATTTATTGATTTATAATGGTATATTTATAGAGTAATGTCAAACTGTGTTACTGTTCTTCAACATGTGCTTGGGATTGTCCAATGATAAAGTCAGTTTGGCCAAATACTTTTAAATGTTCTCTAGAATACATGTAAGAAACCTTCTCACATCAACAACTAAGTCCAAACTCTGGCTGGGGAACTTCTTCTGAGAGTTCACATGCAGTATAACTGACTTGAAACTTAATGGGGAAGTACTTCTAAAGTCTGTGGCCAGTGCATGCTCACACACCAGCTCTGCAGTTGTACAACTACCCTGAGAAATCTTCACCATCTCTATCATCCACCCCATTCCATATTACGTACACCCACAAGCAACAACAATTTTAAAAATGCATACTTGTAGAAAACTTGCTTTTCTTCAATATCTGGAGAAGCAAGTTCAACATGGGTTGAATTACTGGACGTCTTTTTGATACATGTGTTCAAAGGCATTTTGTGGTTGTGTCCATTCAGCCACCATTTCCTTTTTCTCTCTCACTTCTCATTTCTTTATTTTTATATTATCTTTTTAAGTTTATTTTACATCAGGTTCATGTTGTGTTTGCTGATTTAGCTACATGCAGAAAAGGGTTAGGTATATTGACATTTATGAACTTCTCAGAGGGAAAGCTCTCTGTTTATTGGTAGACACAAAAAGGAAATGTGATTTACTTGACTTTGGAGCAATTACACAACTGAAATCCACTGCAAATGTTTGCCTTTGTAAAATCTTGTTTATCTACAGATTCTACAGATTCACGCGAGCCTTTGTGTCACTGTGATACTGACAAGGTGCGGGGGGGTGGATACGGGTTGAGGAAAATAGCAAATGATTTTGGATGCCAGCGGGGGAAACCCATCACTCATACACACACACACACAAAAGGGCCTCGGCGGGCCTTCCTGAGGCTAAGTGGCGTTAACCTCTTTCTCTCATGGGGCCCAGACAAAAGCCCCCGAGGAGCGCTAATAATCACCACACTATCTGCCCCCTCCCCCTCCGCCACAACATGCTAGCTCCAGCCCTCATGTCTGGGCTCTACAGTACAGCATCATACAGGGGCATTTTCCTACTAATCTGATCAAAACACAGAATGATGCCATACATTTCTGTAAAACAAGAATAATTTAACAATAATATGCTATCGAAATAAACAGTGTAATAAAAAGTTTATTTTTAGGCATTGTGTGACAGGCTGGATTAAAGTTCCGGTATTTAAATGAATGAAATTAATTTAAATTTAAATTATTGGAATCTAAATGTGTATTTCAGGCATCAAGTGCCTGCACTTTAAAGTTTACATTGGCTCAGTTTTGTTGCCTGTTGTGGTTGATCACAAGGGTTTTTAATTTGGAGATTCATGTCTTGTGTTTCATTCGGTTTTAAGAAATAAAACGTTTAAATTCTCAAACACTTTTCAAAATCTGTGTCCAGTGTTCTCCCATTTTGTGTGGTTGTGTTTGTGTCTGAGTGTGAGTTTCGTTCCTTTGTGTGTCACTTCATAGGTGTCGCTCTCTGACTGGGTTGAGCCTGGGTAGTGTCTGCTGACTGGCAGCAAGATCTCTGCACTGGCCTCAGCTTCCAAAAGTTTTTTTTAGTTTTTCTGCATGGTTCTGAGATCATTTTCACTCTCGGAGATCTTGTTAGGCCTGGCTATATATCTGGTTAAGGCTGAAGTTTTAAATTAATATTTGGTTTTGTATTTTTCAGGAACAGATCTCATATTTCAACGTACTTGGTAACAGGTTATACAGAAAGATGGTGGTCATGGTTAAAATAACACTTGACCATCCTTCCTTTCCCTCCCTATGACTCTGTGCTTTTGTTACTGAAAAAGGTAAGACCGATCATCTGTTTGACCAAACATCCCGTGCTTCTTTTTCAGTCTTTTATCATTACAGTCAGCTCTAACACACAAGATGACAAGATACACAGATTTAGCTCACATCACTCCATCAAATATCACATCTACTTCAAGTGTTTGTATGAGAATGTAGGCGATACTCAAATAGTTTATAAATGGTAGTGTGTGTGTGTGTGTGTGTGTGTGTGTGTGAGATGCTGGATGATTTATGAAGCCTAGTGTGTGGGGGTGGTATTGAAGTAGGAGCCACTGGAGTGTAATGGGGCGCATGGCCCGCCTTGATTTGGTTGTTTTCAACCCTCCCATTCTCTATTTTCCTCATAAAACAATGCTTATATATCACTGCCCTGTCTGTCCTTCATGCCCTCTGTGAACAGGAGGGGTAATAGCAAAAAATAAGGAAAAACAAGAGAAGCAAGAACAAAAACGGCTAATATAAGATAACAGATTTGGTGAAAAAACATATAATGTGAATACTTTTTCATTTTTCTTTAAAAGAAAGACAAAAAAGGAATCAAATGTTGACTCAAATTATAAATGACCAAATTTAAATTAAGAAATTTTGTAGTCATGACATAACAGCTGAATAAGGTCAAAGTAGACCCTATGGTAAAATGTTCCTTTACATGTGATAAGGCAGTGTAGGTTGTCATAATATCGCTGTGCCTCCTGTTCAGGAGGATATAGGCTAGCTCTACCACAGTACAGTACATCAGACGGTAACAACAATCCTTAAATAATGGATAAATGAATTGTTTTCAGATTTGGATGCATCACTGGGTGAAACTATGTATGTATCTACACTATACAATATAGTATGTATCATTGAAGTTTAAAGTGACCTTTAAAATGACTAGCCTGAATATTTTATATTATTTTTAAAGCTTTACATATTTTTTGTGATTAAAACAGATCCCTACAGATTATTTGTAAATCAATTATGCATTAAAAAAGATCAAAGAGAGAAAGAAAAGGAAGTCATGTGAAGGGCCAGGGAGAGGGGTGGGGGAGGTGAGAGTCGAGGATCTGGAGGGGAAGAGATAACAGCTCTCCTTCTCTCCCACTCTCTCTGAGTTGTCATGTGATGGGCGTGTCGCCATCAACGACTGGGTGGCAGAGATAGGGCCAGAGCCCACCACGGTAATCTGTTCTGCAAATACACACGCATGCACTCAAATCCACAAAAAACACACCTTATCAATGATTGAATTTACTCAGGCGAGGTGTTCATCAAAACCTCTGCGCTCAGTAAACCTCCACCATTCATCCAACAAAGCGCCATTTCAGAAAATGAGCTCTGTACCTGTATGTGTGTATGTTACTGCAGGTAAATCGTACAGTGAATGGATGGCAGTTACAGAGGGTGTTTCTACTTATTAGACAAAGCTATTTACATTTTGCATCTAACAAATTTCCACAAACTGATGGAGGCAGAGCAGCCATGCTAAGTGCTGGCTTCCCCATTGGGAGCAATTTGGGGTTCGGGGTCTTGGTCAAGGGCACTTCAACCCCTGTGATTAATGGACGACCTGCTCTATCCCCAGGTGTGACCACAGGGGGCCTAGACTTATAGAGATTTGATTCCCTGTAGTCATTTCACAGACCATAGAATGATGGCACAAAGTCCAGTACAAACAACTGGTGTTCCTTGTTTGCTGACGCCCTGAGAGTTCACTCAGGGTGCTGACCTCACTTCAGTTTGCTCTCAAGATTTATTTATGATTCATGACAATATGCTGTGGCATATTATGATGACAACAAAATTATAAACTTGGCAAAATAGCATACATTAAACAGATTTTAAAGCACAAATATTTACCATCCTTCACTCAGTTCCTACCACAACAGGCCACAACAGCACAGGAAGCCATAAACACATTTATTTCTGTCCCCACAGCACTTGAACACAGAAGGTGAGCAGGTGTTGACAGAATTCAACACAGATAACTGCGTGGCACCAGCCTGACACTGTCACTGCGACCCACTTCCGTGATTCTTTTTGTTGATACTGAATGATATATAGTGATAATGTATACTACTCTACAGCCAGTCCATTAAAGTTACACTCCACCCAGAAATCTGTTGAATATGAAATACCCTGTTAACATGACATTGTTACAACTATTTGTTAATACAGTTTTATTATCTGACCTGTAATAAAAGATTTCAGATTTTCATGAAAATGCTTCTTCTTTTTTTAACACATTTTTGTTTCAAAGGTGTCTAATTTAAAGCAGCAGAACTTGTGGGAATGTTCATTAATCAGCTTGAAAATGGCAGAGCTTTTAAATACATTTCAAGGTCTATGTCAATGAATGGAGTTCACTGGGGCAACACAAAGTACATGAACCTTGCATTCCCTGCATTTACATATATATTTATCCTAAAATATGATCAGAGCTTTTTCTTTGTTACAAACACATTCTGTATAAAGTAATAACATAGATATTTATACAATTTTGTCCATATTTACATCCACCAAGGGTGGGGGACCGCCCTACTCTGCTTTTCCACTCTATTTTTCTGTGTTAATCTCTGATCAGCACAGGCTCTGCAAGCTTGTGCTGATCAGCCGGCTTCAATCTTCACACTTATTGTCAACAGATCACTGGAGCTGTGTGAAGTCCTCTCCTGTTTCAAACACTCCACCATCATCCCAGTTTCCAAGAAACCCTCCATCAGTGGACTGAATGTCTATGGAGCTGTTGCCCTGACATCTGTAGTTATGAAATCCTTTGACAGGCTAATGTTGGCCCACCTGAAGGACATTGTAGACTCCCTGCTGGATCCCCAGGAGCTGCTGATACAGTTCTACAGAGGAATCCTTGAGTCTGTTCTCTGCTCATACATCACTGTCTGGTTTGGCTCAGCAACCAAACAGAACAGGAGCAGACTCCAGCAGACTGTCAGGACTGTGGAACGCATCATCGATACAAGCCTGCACTCCATGGAGGACCTGTACACCTCATGGGTCACAAGGAGGGCCGGAGAGGATTTCTGCAAACCCCTCACATCCTGGACACAAACTGTTTGAACTCCTCCCCTCTGGACGACGTTACAGGTCACTGTGCACCAAAAAAACCACACACAGTTTCTTCTCCCGTCACTCTGATGAACAGTTCAAGATTCAAGATTTTTATTTGCCATTTATGCATAAACAGACAGTCTAGGCATACTGTATAGGAATTCTTGTGCAGGGCTCTCCTGGAGTCAGGTAAAGAGTTTAAAGCCAAAATAACAAACACCTAGTCTAAATATAAAATTACCCAAGAATACAAAAGAATACACAATACAAAAAAACAAGAATACCCAACAATACAAAATAGTTGGTAAAATTGTGGATACAAGAATAAGATAACAGGTAAAATGGGGAGTTTCAAATATTGCACATGGTAACAGTTAATCCATGACCGTATAACAGAACACAGCAACAATTTAAACACATTTAAGAGGTTCAGCATTAACTGAATTAAAAGTCATTGTCATTTCAGTCATTTTAGGATGCAAATATAACATCAACCCAAGACTGAACTATTGTCTGGATGATGAACTACCGAAGCAGGAAATAACAGACATCAGGCTGGACTAAACCAGACCACAGCAGAGTAGAACAGATTAGATCATGCTGGGGAGAGGGGACAGTAATGAAGTCAGACTGGGATCAATGGACTTCCTTAAAATTACTAAGAACACTGCCACTACCCTACATATGGGAACAGCCTTCCAAAAACATGCATGTGCAAGTACACATACACACACACGTACTAATATCTTTGTGAGAACACTCATTTACATAATGATTTCCCTAGCCCCTTACTCTAACCTTAACCATCAGAACTAAATCCCTAACACCTAACCTAGATCAAATTTTAACCTGAAGCCTAAAACCAAGTCTTAGCCCTCAAAAATGTTTTTCAGAAAGTGAGGCCCAGCCAAAATGTCCTCACTTTTGAAAAATGTCCTCACTCTGTAGCAAAAAAAAAATCTTTTTTTTGGTCCGAATTATGCAGCAAGTACAACAACACACATGCACGCACACACTGTTTCATCAGGCTCATAACTGCATCAGTCTAGGAGAGCAGGGAGGGGAGAGGAATAGGGTAGTGATTACAGATTGCTCTCTGCAACTGGGCTAATTTGGCTTCTTGGTCCATGTGCTTCAATCAGCATAGCCAACACACACACACACACACACACACACACACACACCATATACATACATCACATTACTCTGGCACCAACTGTGTATACAAGAAAATAATGGAAGCACAACCTCAATACAGCCACCACTATGAGTAAACCCAGAGTCCCTTTATTCCACACACACACCGACACACGCAAATACAATCAGCTCAGCAGAATCATGACATGCAGATAATGTCTGGACAGTGTTGGCCCCTTGCCTCTCCTCCCTGACTACACGCCTCGACACTAGATGAAGCTTCTGATACACTCCACAGAGGTCCCACTGAGGACAGAATAATGTGAGCGCACAATGAAGTGGGGTCGCGTTGTGAAGATGATGACTGACACTGTGTCTGTCATACACTTTACAGTGAAAAAAATGGAGGTCAAACTGAGGATCTGGGTTTATATGCAACTTTGTAAGTTCAGTAAAAACAGGGAAAATAAATAAATTAAAACAAAAGACATTTACTTTGTTCTTATAGGAGGAACTGATTCAACAGGTTCAATCACAGTTGGAAGCAGTAGTCAACAGAGCAAATCACTGATTTTAAGCAAACCAAATTTTGTACCTTCATCTATTCATTTTCTGCCACTCATCAGTAATTGGGTCATGTTAGCAGCAGGTTCAGTAAGGTAATGAAAACGCTCTCTAGCAACATTTTCCATCTCTTTCTGGGTGACCCCCAGGCATTCCCAGATAGATGAAATATATACCCCAGTGTATTCTGGGTCTTCCTCAGGGCATACTACCAGTTGGATATGCCCAGAGGCATCCTGGTTAGCTTCCCAAACCACCTTAACTGGCTCCTTTTGACACAAGGGAACAGTAGCTCTACTCCAAGTTCCCTCCAGATGTTTGAATTCCTCACCCTACAATTAAGGCCACCCTAGAGGAAACTGACTGCAGTGGTCTCATTCTGTTGATCATCCTAATACTATAGGTGAGAGATGGAACATAGATTGACTGGGAAATTGAAAACTTTGCCTTCTGGCAGTCTGATATAACGCCTGCATTACTGCTGCAAATGGCCTCAGTGCATACTGGAGGTCACAGGTTGATGAGGCCAACAGAACCACATTCTAAAAAGAAGAGAAGTGATTCTGGGGTTCTCAAACTGGACATACTCCTCCACCTGGCTGCACCTTCAGATCCTGTCCATGAATATCACAAACAGGGTTGGAATACAGTAACTGTTAACCTTATACAGGTTGCCATTACTTAAAGTGACTCGTGTTTCCGACAAGCATGAAATAAACCACAGAATTTCATGTACTGCATGTAAATTCTAAAGCAGAAAATATATAGGCAGTGAACATAGAGTAGCAACAGCAACATCTTTGCATCTGTGATTTATTGGTTTTGCGATATATATGTCCAAATGTGGGTTATTATTATTCTTATTAAGGTTAATGAAATAATAGGATTTTTACATTAAAATTTGCATTAGTTTATGTTTAGGTATGTAAAGAGAATATGTAACCTACAGGTTTAAACGTAGCATAGCATAACTTGAAGTGTTGATGATACCTGAACACAACTAGATAAAGTTCTGTGACGAACGTACCACATTTAGCTTTTTTTCAGCTTTTTTTGTGTTGTTCCAATGCAAACAAAAGAATAAATATGAGAATAACAAAGATTTATGATTGCAACAATTTTCTGGAAGAAGTGATGAGTTATCTTACAGAAATGCAGGGGTGCCAATATTTTTGGCCTTGACTGTATATACTGTATTTCTGTTATACACTTGAAATGAACAAAACAAATGCACAAACAAACACAAATTGCAGATATTCGTCTAAGATGCTAAAAATAAAGCCTAGCAAACTGCAAGCTACAAGCCACATGGGTGATGTCCTTGCACATACCATGACCCGTTTCAGAAAGACAGGACTGCCACATCTAACAATTTCCAAACGTGAATGCTCACGTTAACTTCAAAAGTCCACACTGTGGAAAAAATGCATTCTCTACCCATCCTCAGTAGGAAACTGTAGTCTGGTAATTGTATCCAACTTCAAGCACAATTTTCAAAGCCATAAAGAATGTCCAGTGGCCTATAGAGGTATAGGCTAGTAAAGGTAAAAAGGTAGAGATATTAATCTTTATGAATATATTCTTTTCAACATACATTATATAAAGGTCTGGACCTGTGTTGCACATTTCTTTGCATTCTTCTGCATTGGACAATAACCACAAATTAGATTGTCAAGCAGCCCCAGTTTGATTTGTCAAGGTTAAACTTTCAGAAGTTAATTTATCAACAAATCATTACTTTAAAAAAAACTAATCATTTTTTTTCTAATTCACAAGGCCACATAACTTAGTGGTGCTCCAGCTACTGTGTTGTGCAGTGGATGGTGGTCACACACCTGTCTCCATAGACACAGACGGCTTCCTCACACTTTCCTTTCCTGCCTCAGGGTCACCTGTTTGTTAAATGTGCATGAAACAAACATTATTTGGATTGTGCGAAAAGAGCATCAAATATGTTATATTCATTAATTCAGAATGAACAGTCCGACATTAACATAGACCGCTATGTGTGATATATTATGCAACATATTTGGCATTCATTTTAATTCATATAGTACACCGAAAATAGCATTTTAAGAGTAGCTGAGCCGATCATATGCTTTGATGTACAGAGTTCTAATTTACTTCACAGTCACTCCTGGTTATGTAACTAAACTTGCATTAGCTTGTTTAAAATGTAGGGGTGAGAATCTTTTCTGGACAAACTTTAGCCTATTTGTGTTATATTCTGCTAAACTGATAACTTGGCCACAGCTATAAAGAAAATCTGTAATAATAACCTTTAGATCTATTCATTCTCTTTGCATTAAAGCACAAAGAAAGGAGGCAGACCTGAGAGCAATCTTATGTCAACGCACACTGACTGTGTGGTGGTAAGAGTGCAGCTACTTTTTGTCTGCCTTGATATGAGGTACTACCAATCCATCTCAATAAATTATTTCCTCCTGAGTGAAACGATACAGTTTGACAAATAACAAATGGTTTGGGACGGGCCAAAGGACTGTGTCGATCTCTCAGTACCATCTGTTTTCTTTAAACTCATGTGTTTTTATAATCATTCCAATGTCCGGGAGTTGCTTCCTGCTCTGAGGCTCTTTAACTCTGTGAAGTTATTTTGTTTGCATTGAATAAGCCTGAGGACTACACTGCTCCCGAGCAGGTTTGAAATTATGGACATGTTGCCTTGGCCACAAGTCCAGATAGGATTTTGAAGAACCAACAAATCCATGAAAATTTTCAACAAAATTATTCAGCTAACTTGTTAATCCATGTACGAAGAACACCCCTCTGGTCGTCACACCGGCTCTATTGTATGACTCCATTCATATGGAAAGTAGTGGTGCTTTGTTGCTTGGTACACCACAATATCTGACAGAGTTTTCAATCAAAGAATGACCCAGTGTCATTGTCGTGTGCTGTAGTATGCTCTGTACTGCCATTCAGCCTGAGGGCATGTTGTCTGCATAAAAAATATGGTACATGTCAAAGCAAACAAGCGCACGCGCACACACACTTCTTTGGCATCCGCTGCACTGAGAATGGTGATGCATCGCGGGAACTTCTATGGTTTCATTGTCACTGCAGAAACACAGGGTATGAAATATAAAGCTGGTTTGCCTGTGTACAGTTGCTGGAGGCTCTAAAAGGTAATATCTAAAAGAAAATCACACAAATTTTATTTTTAACATTATACATTTTTTGGCTTTGTCATAGGCTCCAAATGTGGCTATGTCTCATCTCTAACCTCACACTGCATCATGTCAGCATGAAAACAACCTAAAACAGCAGCTATCCAGGCAGGCAGGCTTTCAGTAGTTCTCCCAACAGGAGGTCATGTAAGGGTCATTACAGGATTAAAGACAAAAGTCAAAAAGCACAGGTTTCCCTAATCCCCTACCCCGATTACAGAAACCAGGTTTCCTGTTTACATGGCAGTTAAGAAATCAGCTTACAGTCTTATGCAAAAGTTTAGGCACCCCTTGATACATAACAGATTTTGGTGATTTTTTATTTGAACAGATGTTAACACAGTTTCTCTTGGAAATGGAAAAAATGCACAATATTTTCTGCAAACAGTGATGCATAGTTACTTCTTATGCCATAAATTGAACAAAAATAAAAAATAAAAACATTATTATGGCATGGTGCAAAAGTTTGGGCACCCTACACAATCAGTACTTAGTAACACCTCCTCTGGCAGATATCACAGCTTGCAAACGCTTTTCATAGCCAGCTAAAAGTCTTTCAATTCTTGTACTTGGGATCTTCTCCCATTCTTCCTTGCAAAAGGCTTCTAGTTCTGTAATATTCTTTGGTCGTCTTGCATGCACAGCTCTTTTAAGATCTACCCACAAATTTTCAATGATGTTTAAATCAGGGGACTGTGATGGCCATTCCAAAACCTTCAGCCTGCGTCTCTTGAGGTATTCCATAGTGGATTTCGAGGTATGTTTAGGATCATTGTCCTGTTGTAGAAGCCATCCTCTTTTCAGCTTCAGCTTTTTTACAGATGGTGTGATGTTTGCTTCCAGAATTTGCTGGTATTTAGTGGAATCCATTCTTCCCTCCACCCGTGCAATGTTTCCTGTGCCACTGGCTGCAACACAACCCCAGAGCATGATAGATCCACCCCCATGCTTAATAGTTGGCAAGGTGTTCTTTTCATGAAATGCTGCTCCTTTTTTTCTCCAAACATGCCTTTGCTGATTGTGTCCAAAGAGTTCTATTTTAACTTCATCAGTCCACAGCACTTGTTTCCAAAACGCATCGGGCTTCTGTAGATGTCCTGTTGCATACTTCAGACGTTGGATTTTATGATGGGGACGCAGATAAGGTTTTCTTCTGCTGACTCTTCCATGAAGGCCTTGTCTGTGCAAGCATCGCTGCACAGTGGAACGGTGCACCACCACTCCTGAGTCTGCTAAATCTTCCTGCAGGTTTTTTGCAGTCAAATGGGGGTTTTGATTTGTCTTTCTGACCAGCATACGAGCAGTTCTGTCCGAGAGTTTTCTTGGTCTTCCAGATCTCATCTTGACCTCCACAGTTCCCCTGATCTGCCATCTCTTAATTACATTTCTTACTGTGGAAACTGCAAGCTGACAACGCTTTGCTATCTTCTTGTAGCCTTCTCCTGCATTGTGGGCGTCAATAACTTTCATTTTCAGGGTCTTACACAGCTGCTTAGAGGAACCCATGGTTGCTGGGTGTCCACAAGTGTGTGCACAAGGTTTGAAGAGTCAAAGTATTTGTACAGCTTTGAAATTGGCATTTACCAATGACAGCTGTTGCTGTGCATCAGATCTAACGAGCTGATTAAGGTCTGATACCTTGTGAGAGACTTTGAGACTCTGGAACTCTTAGGGTGCCCAAACTTTTGCACCATGCCATAATAATGTTTTTATTTTTTATTTTTGTTCAATTTATGGCATAAGAAGTAACTATGCATCACTGTTTGCTGAAAATATTGTGCATTTTTTCCATTTCCAAGAGAAACTGTGTTAACATCTGTTCAAATAAAAAATCACCAAAATCTGTTATTTATCAAGGGGTGCCTAAACTTTTGCATAAGACTGTACCGAGAAAGTAGATTGTAACCTGGTTACTTAAGTGCATGTACGTAAAAGTAGTCATTGTGGCCACTTGTATTTGTGATCTCATTCTTTCCAACACTACCAAAAGCTTGTGATCATAAAAGGTTGTAATGTGGAGTGACTGGCAGTCCAATACAACAACTGTATTACTGCTGCTACTGCACCAATCCGCATGTCAGTCTCAAGCTCCATTTTACCCTCACTCGTGAACAACAACCTACAACCACTCCCAGTGCATGCTGGAGGTAACAGTCTGATAAAGTCGGCAGAACAACATCATATGTAAAAAACAAAAGAGCAATTGTGAGGTCCCCAAACTTGCAACAAGCAACACTAGATTCATTAGAACATGATTAAATCATGTCTATATACTTTTATAAAGGTGTGCCTGATTAAAGAGTCCAGACTTGTGTAATAGCCTGGCGTTAATGTACTCAAAGTGTTGAGTGGATAACAACTGTTCATGTCCGTGTTAGCCTACTGTTCTTATTACACACTGATTTAGTGGCTTTTTTCTTTTTCTTGTCTTTTCTTTTTTTTGGCCCATCAATCAGTGGAATATAAATGACAGGGACACATCTTAACAACAATAAGGAGAAACCCCTAACAGAGGTTTGCTTTATTTGTTTGGTTTGAATACTGCATCTATGAGTCTGGAAGGGACCACTTTCTGCTTGGTGGAAAGAAAAAGGATGCAGAGATTGTGTGTGTGTGTGAGGTTTTGGAAAGGGTGCCAGGCTTGGCCAGTTCCAGTTCCCATGTTCATGCTGATTTACCTCGTCAACCGTATGTGGATAATGAAGAAACATCTGGAAGACTGCAGAGATAGTGCAGGAGTACTAGAAGAGCATCCAAAGTGAGAGATACTATGCATGTGTATAAATGTTCCTCTAATTTAAAAACTAATTAAAGACCAGAGCACATTCCTCTGCCAATCTAATCACTTTTTCTGCACACCCTTGTGCGGATGCGAACACAGACTCTCACACGTTCCTACATACTACCTTCTGTTCATCTACGCCTGGATTTTCCGAGCACTGAGAAACATGTGCAGTTGGGGCTTTTTGTTGAGTCTGCACAGACACATTCTTTGGCCTGCACGTGGACCCACGTGGGCCTGGGAAGATGATATTTACGTCTGTGGTCCATGTCGGACACGCAGATGAGAAAAGCATGAATAGCCCTTTGCAGTATTATTTCAGATTTTAACCAAAGAATAATCTTTTTTTTCATTATTCATTCACTGTTCAATGTTTCCTTAAAATTGGACTAATTAGTAAATAACAAACCCTTCAGTATCAAAAAGTAACACTGTCTCTCAAATATCTATCAGTGAATTAATTTATGACAAACAGATTGCAGATAAACAGACACACTCACTTCCATGTGAGTCATTCACATTGAAGCGATCTCCATGCTCTCATACAGTATTGCACCGCTATCTGGGAAAAAGCAACCCTATTAGAAGCCATGGAATAACCAACATTGAGAGTCTAATGATCACTTGAATCTCCCCAACAAATGAGTGTTGTTATTGTACACAGGAGAGTGCAAAAATCCCAGCTCCTTACAAAAAGTTTTTTGTTTTTTCACATTCCCATGAATGGGAAGATACAGTCAATGATGGAGAGGAAAAATAAGGGCATTAGATGATCCATTTGTCTTTACCCCCTGGAAGAAAAGAAGAAAGGTCATCAACTAATTTGCGGCTTTTTTTCCCCACAAATGGGAAATCTGAAAATCCAGTGAACCACCACCTTGAAGTTATTATGTAGATTACACTTACAAAACCATGCTGGTGGGAACAATCACATGTAAGACAACGCATCATTGGAACTTAACTAGCAGTGAAGCTAAAAACATTTGTTCTGAAAAATTTTGTTGTGGAGATAGAAGAAAGGTCATTGAACCATTAATATCAAAATTCACTTTGGAGAAACAGCATTAGCACAGTTGTGCCAGTACACAAAAATGTTGTGGCTTGGGTTAAAACACTTGCTGTTTAAAAAACACATCATTACAGACTAAATGCAAACTCCACTCTCCTGTGGGAAAACAATGTTTGTTTGGCCCACCACCCCTGCCACCTCCCAGTGCAGACTTTCTCCCTTCATATACTACAACTTCTTGCTCTGGCCATCAAATACTAATGCAAGTGGATACTCTACTGAAAACCCTGTGTGTCTCATTTGGATGCCAAAGGCTCTGGTATCTGTACGAGATGCTAATGGTACTTGATGTACTGTAGTTTGTGTTTGACAACCTGGGAATGAAGAAGGGCTGGGTTTCCTGAAGAGCAGTTTTGAAGCCCAAGCCTGGCCATCACCATCTTGGCAGTGCTTCACTTCAGAGAAAGTATCTTGCGGAACAAGATGACATTTTGTCCTGCCCTTCAACCTCAATGGTAAAAGATTCTCTAATCAATATTTGATATACAAATGGTTTGAGTATACTGTAGGTACAGTAAATTGAAAAGTGTCATTAGTGCTGAACCTATCTACCTATTTTTAGCAACTCTACAGTTCCTCTCAGCTCGACAGAGCATTTTGCTTTCAGCTTAATTTTTTTGGTTTTACAGGCCACAAACTCTGCTCTCATAAATGTAATGTCTGGAAGCAGCAGGCAGCAGTTTATATGAAAGTACTCAGATTAACCCACCAACTGTTCAGCATTCAAAGCTCAGCACCAAACAGGAGACAATGCTAGAAACTAACTGCTGAACATAGTGGAGCATTTAATAGTTAAAGATGGAGACAGAGCTGAAAGTAAAAATGTACATTGATCAGATGGCCACAAACATGTTTAAAATGAGTACACTGTAAAAAAATTTGTGATGTTATTATATCTTCCACTTATTATACTTGCATTTTTGCTATTTAGTGAGATCAGAAGTTAGTCTTAGCTCTTAAAAATCTCATGTCAAAAAAGTTTATAAAAAGGTTGCTTCAAGTGTTGAACAAATGATTAATGCTTACAGGTATCTGGGAAGGAAAGTGTTAATACTGTAAAACTGCAAAATGCATGAGAAGTTTCTTCCAAGATGGGATGCAAGGATACTGATCACACTCTGGTTCTGCACTGACCTCTGAAAAATAAGCCTTCACAGCTTTTGAGGCATCAAAGCCAGTGTCTGACTGTAATAAGCATTCTGCATGAGGCATAATGGACCTCTCTTATCTAGGCCTATAAATGTTAAAAAGCTTAGTGGGCCCAGTGTACAGCCCTGAGGTAAGTCATAAAAAGCTATCTCATTTCCACTAACAGTACACAGCACAAATGTTCTTCACTATTCTTCCTCTCAGGGAATTTGCATGAACTTAAATCTAAAAGGAATATTTAGTAGGTTGAATTATGCTGACAGGGAATTACAGAAGACAGGGTAATCTAGCAGTGAGATCAATCAGTGATAGGTAATCACCTCTTACAGCCAGCCTGACGTGGTGTGTATATCCGCTTAGCCCCCCTCCATCTGATAGCACTAAAGTTTTAATTTGGTGAACCATAATGCTGAAAGATCGGAGGTCACCTTCAGCACTGAAACACTGCTTTTCCAGTTTTTCTCCTCATTTCACACTTTCTAAAGTGATAATTTTTCTCTAGAGTCGAATGCTTTTGATAGCAACCAGTCAAACTTCAATATCAAAGAGCAGGGCAAGACCAAGGCATTTTTTGCTTCAAAAAGGTCAGTATTTTTCTGTCATAACTTTCTGACTGCTGCAGTTATAGTCGAGTAAAAGGCGAATGGGTGATCACTAGAACTCATTCATGTGGAACAATGTGAAGGCTTAAAGAGATGGGGAAGGCACACTCTGTCAAGTATTGATCAAAGAAGAAAGTATATGCAAACATTTCGGTGCACTGGCAGTGAATGAGGCAGATTTCACTCTCTGCTGACCACAGGCTCAGTGGAAATGAACTATAGCTGAAAGACATCACCAAATGTCCCCTTTTCACTCTCATTGACAATTGAAGACTGAATTGATTTGATCCTTCATCTCTTTACGGATACAATAATCATCTCCTGAGTAACATATTCATATATCTCTATCCAGATGGGTGTAGCAGCCATATTAAAAAGTCTGTTATGTAGTGGAGAATACACTGGGGTGCATTTTGTGCAGCACTGATCAAACTGGGGAGTGTTATGTAATTCCACGCCACTTATCCGACAAGCCTCCCAGCAGATATCTAATAGATGCAGAGAAAATATGTGGCTCAACTATGAAATGAGAATGAATTCATTTCTTAGAGCACATCAAAGCTTTTCTATGTGGAGTTGTTTCGGTCAGCACACAAGTACAGATGCGAATGCTTTGAAATGTATGTAATGTTGGCTTTCTCAGCTCCCGGCTATCTTTTGGAGAAAGGTGCAAGTTAAGTCTGAAATCTAGGAGTAGAAGTCCAAGTATTAAGGTTACATAAGCAAATTGCAAATAAGCAGCAAGTCTTTCAACTACAGCTTCTGAATCTATCCACTGGTGAGCATGTACAGTGAGGAACAGAAGTATTTGAACACCCTGCGATTTTGCAAGTTCCCCCACTTAGAAATCATGGAGGGGTCTGAAATTCACATTGTAGGTCCATTCCCACTCTGAGAGACAGAATTAAAAAAAAATTTCAGGAAATCACATTGTATGATTTTTAAAGAATTTATTTGTCTTGCACTGCTGAACATACGTATTTGAACACCTGAGAAAATCAGTGTTAATATTTGGTACAGAAACCTTTGTTTGCAATTACAGAGGTCAAACGTTTCCTGTAGTTCTTAAAAGTTTGGTGGTGTGTGTGTGTGTGTGTGTGTGTGTGTGTGTGTGTGTGTGTGTGCGCTGGCACTGGCTTGCCGACCCACTGTCTCCATCTGTGGTTAACTGAGCTCTCTTTAGCAGAGAACATCTCCTCTCCCTTTTCTCCTCTTCTTCCATCAATAGAGTCTTTGTCAGTGTTGTTCTTCATCATTTATGCATTAATGCAACATGACATAAAAGGAAATAATGTCCTTAAAAATAAAAAATGTGGGCTAGTATTTTCAAAGTGATTTGAATTTAGAGTAGTGCTTGAAGCTTTTATTTGGTGGAGAGGAGTAAAATCCTGTGATGATCCTTCATAATGTAGCTGGGTGGCTGTAGTTGTTTCATCATGAGAACAATCATGAGAATAATTTAAGGGTATTGACAGATGGTCATTTTTTATGGCATACTCCTGAATCACTTCATCATCACTATGGAAACTGTGTGTGTGCTCCTTTAATTTGAGTGAACTGAGCTGAAGGTCCCACAGATTTGTTATATTAAACTGTAATCTTCAATCATCTCTAATTTATTGGATCCCCAGCTGCTTCTCTTGCTGCCCCCATCCTTTGAGTGTCTTTGCTTGTGCATGAGTTCGCATATACATATGTATGCCATATATGCATGTGTGTCCCCCAAAGCAATAAAGTCTTTCATTTTTTTATATCTCCATCTCCCATATTCCCACCCACACATAATTGAACAGCACTGCAGCCTGTGAATATTGTGTTAGAGAGACACCCGCTGGTAGGTGTAGGGAGTGCGCTTCACATGTTACCTACTGAACATAGAAGCCCTACCCATTAAGGAGCTCAGACAGGTGCTACTAATTTAGATTAATGAGTGGAGTAGAGGTGGACTTTTTCAAGGCACAGTAACAGGTCTTTGAGAGCCAGAATTCTTGCTGTTTCTCAGGTGTTCAAATACTTATGTTCAGCAGTGCAAGACAAATAAATTCTTTAAAAATCATACAATGTGATTTCCTGAAATTTTTTTTAATTCTGTCTCTCAGAGTGGGAATGCTCCTACAATGTGAATTTCAGACCCCTCCATGATTTCTAAGTGTGAGAACTTGCAAAATCGCAGGGTGTTCAAATACTTCTGTTCCTCACTGTATGCAGGTACACAATTTGGCAATATTTCAGTCCAAACCAAAGTCGCAGATTGACCACCACAGTGATCCCTAAAGACACAAAGAAAACTATGTCAAATATGGCCATGATGGCATTCAAGTGTAATCTTTAATCCAAAGCTTAATACATGTCCCAGATGTTCCCTACAGGTAGCTTTTAGCACAACGCATATCAATCCTGAAAATGTAGTTCTACAGATGAACAGACAGGTAAGGGTAGCTTCAGATGCTGCCCAGTGGGCTTGTTGTTTCTCTACTGTATGGCTGCTCCCCAAACACTCATAAAAGCTAATTTCCTTCAGATGTGGTCAGCCTGACCAGGATTCAGTGCTGTGTAGCCCTCACTAACCGAAGGCCATTAAAAGCTCATTAAAACACCATTTCATTTGGAAAAATCTATTAGCTATACATACACAGACACAAAGTTAAACAGGCTTGCTGTGTGTTGACCAGATAAGCAAATACACAGGTAAAAGTGTGTGTTAACACAATGTTTAAATAGGAACAACTGCACACACTGAATATAATATGTTGTATATCCAATATACAGTCATATAAACCCTCTGGCTGTTTTAAACAAAGTAAATCCTTTGTCTGCCTATTTTTCTATTTGTCTCTTACAATGTAATGCATCTGCGACATTAAGCACGTTTCTGATGTGAAAGCTCTAAAATCAGTAGGGTGATGGTATGAAGGATTGCGAGTCATTCCCTGATTACTCAAAGACATTTTGTTTTTCAGACCAGGGAAGAAGTGGTGCTTGTTTTTCACCTGTGGGGAACTCCTGTGGGTGGTTGTGCTCCATTTGGCTGTGTTCACGTGTAGCTCCCACACAGAGCCGTCAGGGATTTATAATAATGTGCCTCACCTCTCTGTGTGATTTGGGATTAAGAGAAGTTGAGAAATATGCCTATGACAAAAACACATCTGTAGGATTCTCTGTCTAGATCAGCGACCCAAGAGAAACACAGAGCTGATTATCATCAGGACCGAAGCTGAAGCAGAGTCTGTGTGTAACAGAAAATCAGTGTAACATCTACCAGTCATTAATGCCAAGGCTCAGTAGGTAGAATGGGTTACCCATTAACTGCTGGGTTTGTAAAACACCAAGCCAATCCATTCCATTTAATGCTATATAGTATTTTTGTGCCACACACTGCATGTAAGATAATGTATTTATCTGCCGATGGCCTTCTCATGTTCAGTCAACACAAGAAATTACTACTGTGTTTCAAATCAGAAAACAATGTTCTATCTGTAAGAAACATTGAAATATGTGAGTCTAATAATGCAAACACAGTCCATTTGCTTTACTGAAGCTGACAAAGAACAAAATAGAATTTTGAACCGTTTTTTTTATTTTTTGCTTTTCTGATTGAATGTAATTATTGAATGAACTGATTAACTCAATTAATCAAATAATTTTTGTACACAAAATGACAAAAATGTGAAAAATGTCTTAACAGAGAAAAGGAGCAAATGCTCAAGTTGTAGATGCTGAAATCAAAAAATGAGATTTCTGTTTGAAAACTGATAAAGTGATCATCACAACAATTGCTTATTAGTTTGATGAGCTAATTTTTTCAGCTTTATTTCAGCTGTCATTTAGTTCCAGAGCATTAGTTTGGTACAGTGTTAATCTGACACCTGAATCTGATTTCATTTTAGTCTTAGTCTTTTGATGAAAATGCAAATTAGCTTTAGTGCGATTTTAGTTTTTGATTGTTGTTTGTTTTGGACAACGAAAATTTAATATATTTTAGTTTAGTTTTTTTAAACTGCCTTTTTAATATTTGCTGTAGCTTAAATGTTCTTCGTCCTGGATGTGTACAGTTATCATGGTTACATTTGTTGTTCGCATCTATTTAGAGGTTTGGGGAAAACTGAGTTTTATTCACACAGTGTTGCTCTGCTCTGCAGAAGTTAGACACACTTCCATTTGTATTAAACTGCTCTTCACTGGGTTCAGTTTGAGAAGTGACGCTAAATCATCGGGTAACATTAAAACTGTGAGATTTCTGAAGCAAATATGTAGAGACGATTTATGGTTGACTACCCTGGAACTGCAACACAAAAGATATCCAACTGAAAGGAGTGTTAATGCTACATCTACACCCACAGGGTTTCATGTCGAATTATCCTACTGAATTTAAGACCGCAGTAAAACACATCAAGTAGCTAATTCAACTCCTGAACAAGAGATATTCTGGCTGGTGGAGGAAACAGTTTTACTGATCAGCACCTACAGTCTGTGATTCCACAGATGAGGCAGGTCGTTAAGTTACTTCATGTCCATTCGTCCATGTGTAATGGGAAACAGGGTGGTGGAAAGAAAGGGATGCATAACAATTTTAAAAAACGTAAAACATAAATACAAGGATGTAGGGTAGACAGAAATGTTGAGAGGAAAAAAGAAAAATACAGAAAGAGAGAGAGAGAGCCTGAGCCTAAAGTGGGAAAGATGAATGATGGAGTCTAAATGAAATGTCATTCCCAGTAATGGGAAAAAGCCCCTGCCAGAAAGCAGGTCACTTATATTGCAAAAGATATACTTAAGCAGTTTTGCCTGAGGCACAGTGCGCTTGACAAAACTGTTAATATTAACTTTCTAAAATCAAAATTAAGGGAGGGAGGGCAGAAGGGGAGGACAGGAAGGAAAATAAAAATGCATTGCTTTTTGTCTGCAACCTGGGCGACCTGGCTGCTCTAACTGGGGTGGAATCAGCACTGTCAAACAAAATGCTCATGGGTGTGGCATACACACCCACAGTCAAGAAGGCATCCATGTAAACAAACACCTTTGCAAATAGATATGTTTCTCTTTTTCTCCCCCAGGCATATCATACTGTATGTCATGTATTTGTCTGTGTGGCTGCAGCAGTAAAGCATGAACCAAATTGAGTCTGGCACCTATACACTGTGTCTTAGAGTTCACCTTTGTTGTTCCTTTTAATGACTGTCTCAATATTTTGTTGACTACAATAGTCATACGTATCCGCCATGAGTTAAAAAAAAAAAAAAAAAACAGCCTCTCGGCCAACATTAGAGAGCAGACTTTCCCTCTGAAATATACACACTGCCCCTGGCAGAAATCAATAGGAGGAGGATAAAATGCACTTCCATTTAATTAAGATAACCAGCACATTCTCACTCATAATCTCTCTTTCCTCCATGTTTCTCCCTCCATCTTTCTTTTTTTTTCTTCCGCTGCCCATGTCATTCCCCTCTGGGGGGGTGAGAAATGTTGTCAGCAG
>NW_018128049.1:1275071-1279214 GCF_001952655.1 Monopterus albus
CGCCATGTTTTTCTTCCCCTGAAGCGTGTTCTCACTCCCCCGCCCCCACAACCTCCTCTTTCAAATGTCGTCTAGGGAGTGTTCTGCAGCTGAAATGTGTTAGCTCTGGGGCAATTGGACTATTGGGGTTGACATCTTCAGCTGAACGAGTAACAATTCAGCGTATGGGTCTGTGTGACAACACAGCTCTGCTGGACTGCTTTCAGTTGTACTTTGTAGCAAATAGCTCAGAGTTAGTTTCTGATAATTATGCTTTTAAAATCATAGATCAAAGGAAAAAAATGTGGAGAAGAAAAATATATAATCATCTTATCATTGTTTACAAACATAAAGGGGAAAGGTAGGTTTTTACATCTATACACAGCATTAAGAAACATTAACTCTGAGACTGAACACATGCTGTGAGAAATCGTGCATAATTTATACATATAACTTTTAATTTATGGTTAGTTGTCAACTACAACCAACACTGCCAACAATTAGGTAGTTTTTAACTAAGCTTTAGCGGTAAAAGTTTGAAATAGCTAGCTAAAGACACAGTAAATTATTGTTGGTTGAGGCTGAAATAATCTGAATCTCCATTGTAAATAGATGTTTTTGTCCTGGCCCACATAGGCCACAATTTTACATACATATAGTGATGAAAATGCAAGGAGTACTTGTTGCAAGGCCCTGTTGGGTGGGGTTGGAAGCCCAGCCCCATAACATCCAGGCAATACTTTTTACTCCACTACATTTATTTTATAACTCTAGTTACTATTCAGAACCAGTTTAATACAAAAAGTACAAAGTACAGTATAATGATAAGACCTCTGATCTGTGGTGGAAAATTTACAAGCTACCCAGCAGTAATTCAAATTAAGTGCATATAACCTAGTTAAAACTAGCTCCCCCTTTACCACTTACAACATTAAATATGATGAACACAATAATGCATCAGCAACACAAGTGTGAAAAGTGCCATTCTGCATAATGTGTACCTACGTTTAGTACTTTAAGTAGGTCAAGGTCAAAGTGTTTATTTGTCATATGCCCAGTTAGGAAACATGTTTCCCTGTACAATGAAATTCTTACTTTGCCGTCCACATGAATGCCACAAAATACAAATGAGATATAAAGTAGATGAACAATAACACAAATCTAAACAGGCAGGAAAATCACAAATCTAGGGCACTTTAAAGCAGCAAGTGAAGGGAGCAAATAAAAATGCAACAAGAACACAATATAATGTAGAGAGAACATGATTTGATGCTAATACTTTTGTACATATACTTAAATAACATTTTGAATGTAGGGCTTTTAACAAAGTGTTTTTACTCCATTATAAGCTACTTTTAATTAAGCCAAGGTTCTGAGTTCTTCCTCCAGCATTGATTTTAAATGTACCTGAAAGGGACCCCAAGGTAAATATGATTACTGAGAGTCCAATAATGTTTGGTGAATGCAAACATATTTGTTTGTCCCAACACCTCCTCCACTTTAGCTTTCTTGTCTTCATACAAGTTGTGTATCTTGGCCACAGTGGTGGCTCTCAAAGGCAATTCATATGTGTAGTCTTTGGATGCGATGCAAACTATTTCAAGTTTTATTAGAGCTGTCTGTGACTTCAGAGCAGCTCAGCTCAAAGATGCCATTCTGCGCAGAATTAGTCCTGCCTAACTTCACAAACAAGGTTTCCCTTGTAAAATGACAAAGATCCTCATTGAGATACTCAAAACACTGTCCCAGTGCCTTACTTACTTCAAGAAAAATAATGATGCCAGACTTCTAACCTCCTTAGGCCTTATTTGACTCACTGGGACTTGTAAAGCAGGGCAAATATTCGAAAATAGACTGTTGTATTAGATTTTCTCCAGATGATGACCTTAAGTTGATTCTTCAAACCTTGTGGTAAAACTCAACAATATGGGCTCCTCTGAGCCACTGGCTGAGAATCTGAAAATGAAACTGGTGCCTACAAAACAGAGGAAGTTATAAAAAGATGCCAAAGTGCTTCCAGCTTGAAATTTCCACTGCCTGAAATGTCATTAAGAAATGGCAGTTAATGGGAAGTTAAGTCAGGATCTGGAAGGCTAAGAAACTTTCAGATGAAACGGCACACACTGGGCAGAAAGGTAAAGCAAAGCCCTCATATGACTGCACATGAGCTGCAGGAAGGTTTAGCTGAAACAGGAGCAGTGGTGCAGTCTTCCACACAAACAACATAAGCATAAACTTTATTGCCAAGTATTTTCAAAATACAAGGAACTTGACTCCAGCCCAATGGCCCTCGAAGTGCACAACAATATAAAAACTGAATAAAACCAAAACCACAAGTAAAAAAAAAAAGACAAAAATGTACACACGTGTATATACAAGTTAAAAGAGCTACTGTAGCTAATGTACATCTGTACATTGTTGCACAGCGATGTGTACAGTGCCCTGCCATACCCGTAAACATAGGCTAACTGTTCATAAGTGCAATGGCCTGGGTGAAGAAACTGTTTCTGTGTGGAAGTTTTGGCATACAGTGACCTGTAGCACCATCTAGAAGGGAGGAGTTCAAAGAGTTTATGTCCAAGGTGTGAAAAGGCTGCAGAAATCTTCTCTGATGCTTTCTGCAGTCCTGACTGTCCGCTGAAGTCAGTACTTGTCCTGTTTGGTTGCAGAGCCAAATCAGACTGAGATGGATGAGCCAAGAACAGACTCAATAACTCCTCTATAGAACTGAATCAACAGCTCCTGAGGCAGGTTGAACTTCCTGAGCTGAAGTAGATCCTCTGCTCTGCCTTTTTGATCATGGTACTGATGTTGGTTGTCCACTTCATGTCCCGAGAAATTGTGAAGCCCAGGAACTTGTAGGATTCCACAATTGAAACTGTGCTGCTGAGTATAGTGAGTGGAGATAGGGTGGGGGAGCTCCTCCTAAAATCCACTATCATTTCCACTGTTTTCACTGTGCTCTTTGTAATCAAGAATGGGTCATAGCTCACCACTTTGTGCCAAACATAATGAAAGAATTGTCAGTCAGTTCAAAAGAAATATTTCTCAAAATAAGATTGCGAACACTTTAGATCTTTCATCATCTACAGTACATAGTCTTGTGAAAAGATTCAGGGAATCTGGAGAATCCCAATGCATGACGGCCGAGGGCGAAAACTACTGTTGAATGTGACCTCAGGAGGCAATGCATAAGAAACCGTCATGCTACTGTGATGAATAAGTATTTCCGGGTTGCAAGCGAGAGCAGACGTCTTTACTGCTCCTCTTGTCTGTTCTACATTTCAAGTCTTTGAGCATACTTTACGACTACTAAAATGCCTCAAAGCGGGAAAAGAGCTAATAAATCAGAAGCGACGGAGGATATGGAGGCAGAAGAAATGTATCACAGAGCGACGCAAGTAAATGACATCGTGGATCATCAAAAAACAGATATACATTGCGCTGTTGAACCAACAGCAGGAAAACTTCAAAGGCTTTGTGCAATTAATTATGGAGACAAACAACAAGAGATTCGACGACATGACCAGAGAAATACAGGAGATAAAAACGAGTTTGCAGTTTACCCAGTGAGAGGTGAATGTGATTAAAGCTGCCATGGGTAAACAGAAAACACAAACCAAGGAAACGAGGTGTGAGAGTTTAATAACTATAATGGACAAAATGGAGCATCTGGAAGCACAGTCCAAGCAAAAAAACTTGATCTTTGAGGGAATCAAGGAGACAACTGGAGAAAGCTGGTTGGAAGCAGAATGTAAAGTGAAGGAGATTCTGAAAACTTATTAGCTTTCCTCTATTCATATACAGTATTTGTGTAAATGCCAAGTTAGCTTTTTGTGAGATTTTGGCTTTAATGACATCTAAATGTAGCATATTGAGTTGAAAATTAACAAACTTTGTCACAAAATGAAATATGACAAAACAATAACATTTGGACCAATGTGAAGAACATGAATTTAAGCTTTTATTATGCTATTTAAAATGGCCTCAGTAAAGATTTCAGTATATTGATATAATGGTACAAAAGGTATCATTTATAATAATCATAGCCATATAATCACATATCAGAACCAGGAATCAGGACCCAGGACAGGCTCGCCCAGGATGCCAAGACAAGGAGATGAAGGGGTCGCTGGACCCTCAGATGTATGAAGAAGAAACACG
>NW_018128049.1:1282253-1293802 GCF_001952655.1 Monopterus albus
CCTGTCCAGGGGTTACCACGCCTTCGCCCGATTGCCGGCCGGGATTGGCTCCGGCCCCACCCGTGACCCCGCTCAGAGATTAAGCGGTAGGAAATGAATGAATAAAGGTATGTGTCAATCAAGATATATGCAAGAACAGGCTCAATGATTAATTACATGGACAATTGTGGGTGTGGTGTACACTTTGTAATAATTCTTTAGTATATTACTTGTGTGATGTAAGAATGTTAACACTGTTATATTCTTTTTTTAGTATAATACTTGTGTGGGTAGAAGTGAATCATTTACTGCTTGCAAACCAATGATGGTAAGATGATGTCATGGGGTAGGACTGGATAAGTCTGACTTCTTCCTACTCCATTCAAGCATGTACTAGGTATAAGCAATTTGATATTGGATTATGTGTAAAATTATGTGTGTTGTCATATCAACAGTTTTTTACATGCTTGAAAGAATAAATCAAATCAAATACAGCCACATGAGCTCGGGAGAACTTCTGAAAGCTGTTGTGTCTTAACACAGTCCACGGCTGCATCCAGAAATGCAACCTGAAACTCTGTTATACACTTGGAGGAAGTCATACATCAATTCTGTGTAGAAAGGCTGCCCAGTTCTCTGGGCCCGAGCTCAGATGGACCAACAGGCAGTGGAAATGTGCTCAAATGAATCCATGTTTCAGGTTGTTTTCAAGAAATTCAGAGGTCGGGTTCTCTGTGCCACAGAGGAAACAGACCATCCAGACTATTATCAGTGAAAGGTGCAAAAGCCAGCACCTGTGATGGTGTGGGGGTGCATCAGTTCCCATGGCATGGATGACTTGCATATGTGCGACGGTACCATTGACGCAGAAGTGCATATTGGGATATTAGAGAAACATACACTGCCATCAAGGCAGCGTTTTTCCCAGGAAGTTCGTGGATATTTTAGCAGGACAATGCCAGGCCTGATTGCTACAACAGCATGGCTTCTTAGACACAGTGTGTGTGTGTGCTTGACTGGCCTGCCTGCAGTCCACATCTGTCTCCTTCTGACAATGTACGGCGCATCATGAAGAAGAGAATCAGACAGACTGTTGAGCAGCTGAACTCTTGTGTCCAGCAAGAATGGGCCAATGTTCCACTTTAAACTGCACCAATTAGTATCCTCATATCCCAGATGTTTAAAAGCGTAATTAAAAGGAAAGGTGATGTAACACAGTGGTCCCTGTCCCAACTGTGCTTGAGAGTGTCACAAATTCTACATTTGTTTATATTCACAAAATGCAATTAAGTTGGTCATTTAGCTCATTTGTGGGTTTTATTACTTGGATGGGAGACAATTTACTATCTGGTACATAAGACTATTGTCGTGGCTAGAGTGTGATGCCGACTAAATTAATTCAGACAAATCATCCCAATTTAAATGACCATTTGATATTACAATTATTCTGAACAGAGTAGTAGTTAAACAGGTAATCTGGTAGTTAGGGAAACAGAGAACAGAGTCACTCCTCCTGCAATGTGATAGATAAAGTATTAAATAAGAAGATTATCAGAGCGCCAGTCAGTCTTGGTTACAAGGTCCAGTCAGTCAGAGTCTGTCAACCCACAGTCAGTCAGCATTCCCCCAGCCCCCCGGCCCCCCAGCCGGGTCTACGGTACGCTTTCACGGTAGCATTCTCATCCTCTCTTCTTCCTCTCTAACCCAGCTATCCTAGCCTTTTATCTGCTCGCAGTTACACAGCCTTCTATGGCCTGAGCCAGAGACACAGTTTCATGCCAGCTCCACACACCTTCTTCCGAGCATTGTCTAAGATGTCCAGTACATGAACTTCTAGGTCGCATTGACCTGGCGCACATTTCCTTTTATTAAACCTGAACAGAGCACATGAACAGTTCACATAAAGCTGCAGCTATCACCATTCCCCATTTAAGGAGGAAGTCGCTCTGGATGTTTACCCATAAATTAAACAAGGGGGACACAGCCCAAGATATTCTTGCTTGAGCAAGAGAAAAGAAACAGATCAGGCCTTCATAAACACTTAGCTCACCCTTACATAATTATTACAAATAATATCTATATATGAACTGCATACTGTTCTATTACATATTGCCTCTGGCCTGGTACCTTGTTTATTATTAACCACTACACTATTAATGTGAGCACCACAAACTTTCTTACCTCTGAGTTTCAGAGTCTCCTGCTGTGTTCTGTATTGCTGTGTTTCCAATATCAGAACCTAATGAGCGATAAACCCCGTGCTTCCCTTAACCATCACCAAGCATGTCCTCTGGGACTGACGCGGAACATCCTGCTTTGTTTTTCCTGTATTTTCTCTCTCTTGGTTTCTGTTTAGAGGAGGGAGGGGCTGCTCCTCTCTTACACACACACACACACACACACACAGTCAACTGTGTTTACACATGGTGCTTATAATGCTAATACTTGAGGTGTGAATATGTGGACATGTGGACTGGCAGCTGCTCTGCGTGTACATCCACCCCATCCCCTTGCATTCCTGGTACTTGATTTTAGTACTACTTCCTGAGGGGTGCTGGAATTTAGCTCTCAGAATGCACCTGCAAAGCATGCAAACCATAATGGAAACAAATGCAGATCCTGTGACAAGTGTTACTCAGCTTGACACATTTTGGTAGGTTCCTATAATGAAAAATCCCTCTATGTGACTCTGTGTGGGATCTTTAATGTGGGTCATATTATTTCTGGTGGCACCTTATTAAAGAGATGGAGTGGACACTGCACTTCTGGCCCATGGGATAAAATACAAAGAGCAGTGTGGTGCGCATGCATGCACACACACACACACACACACACACAGCCTCACTCATCAAACCCTAATACGTAACTTTAAACCAAGTCATCAGCCTAAAATACAGTGATTTACATGGCAGCAACCAACATTTGGCTCCCATGTGTAGGACTAAGTCCCCATAATAATGGTGCATAAACAGGTTTCAGTCCAGACAATATCAATAATTCCATGTGCACACACAAACACAAAGTTATGTTTCTATCACTTCATTGGGGATTGCACTGACTTACATTCACTTCCTGCAAACCACTGCTTGCCTAACCCTAACATTAGTCTAACCCTACCCTCACCCTAACCTTATACCATATCATTACTCTAAGGGCAGAGATACACCAAGTTGACTTGCAAGAACTTGCAGCAGGGAAGGCTAAATGTTGCGTCACTTCACGTTGCCTTTGTCTGGGCCAGTACAGGTTGAAAAAGCGGCACTTTAACATACCACAGAGAATACAGCCAATGCCTGACTAGCATATACGTTCTACTCCTGCATGAGAGAAATTTCTCTCCCTACCAGCAGGTGGCAATATCTGTGTTTCCCAGAAAGGAAAAGAAGATCTAGACAGTGGAAGTAAAGCTGTAAACAAAGCAGCTGTCATTCAACACAGCTGCTGTTTACACTGTACCCGATTCTAATTGAGAATATGTCTGATAAGAAGTTGCAAACAACACTGTCGTTTTGGTTTTGGAAGAAGAAAGGAGGTTGTGAAGGTGAAAAATAACTGAAGAGCCAATCAGAGTGATCCCTCTCTCTCACTGACGAGGTCAATGCTAATTTGACATGTGGAATTGGCCAAAAAACTTCTGACAGGGTCTGACTAGTGCCAACAGTACAGGAAACAGCAGAAAGACGAGCCCCAGCAGACACTTATTGATGGCCTGACAGTTTATGACACAGCAATACAATGTAATAAAAGTGAAGCCAAAATATAAATATGAGTGTAGAAACAATATGTAGATGTTTCCATCCAGGATATTGGAGCTCGCTGAATAGTTTGCAGAGCAGTGACACCTGCAGGATTATTATTCAAAGTACGCAGAAGAACTGCCCATGGCGGCGTACAACTTGTTTTAACAAGAAATTTTCTCATTATAACAAGACACTTTGCTTGTTTTTACAGGATACTTTCATGTTTAATCATTTTTCATGTCATTACAACATACTGTTTTTTCTTATAAGTCACGTGAGCCCTGCACTACTTGGAGTGACTGCAAGGCACACATTGTCTTTGAGTAGCACCTCCATAGCTTATTCAGTTCAGTGTCCTCTCTCATCAACAACCTACCATACCAATTTTCCACACAATAACCAACATTGCTCTTAGGTGTGCCCTGCTGGTCCTCGAGAATCACTGACCTGATACTTAAATCCATGCACAGTAATTAGTCCACAAAATAACATGACTGCAGTTCATGATCAATAAATAAAAAATAGCCTGTACATGTCCCGATGATGGTACAGGCATTATTGACAGCAGGTAAAGTTAGTGTGTTACTGCTGTCACTCACTCCAAGCTGCAGGGCCCATGTTATGGAGTAGAAATGATGTGATCCATTCCAGGGGTGTGTGATACAATATCATATTACGTAGGTAGCTCCTCGGGCCATAAATGTGAAACTACATTCTTCCCTCATACAATGACCCCCAGACGCAGTGGAATAAAATAAACAAAATCATTTAAAAAATGTATGCAAGGTGCGTACAGGATTATGGCTTCAGATGCCACTGTTGCAGAGTATGAAATTATGTCAATTATCTTTACAGTCAGAAGATCTCCATCAAGTTGAATGCATCTGAAAACATTGCCTTCGTGTCTGAATGAACTCCCTGGTCACTTTTCCAAAAAAAAGTTGTGATGGCAATCTTAATAGGTCAAACTTAGTAACATTTATGTATCACTTTCAGCATGACACAATTCTGAACAGAAGAAGGGAATATATAGGCTGAGACATGAAGATAATGAGTAACAGGTGAAGGCAATGAGTGGTAATCAAAGGCCAGAGTAAATCTGAGGCAGGTGAGATGACAAAGCTTTCAAAATAAAAGTACAAAAGTAGGCCCAAACCATAACAATATAGTGACTTGAGACAACTTTTGTGGTTATTTTGCACTATACAATTAAAACTGAACTGAAATTAATTAAATGAGAAATTGGAAATCAGACTATGCTTGTTAATTAGTCACTGAAAGGTTTTTTGAGGCAGAGTTAAATTAGTCTTTTTAACAACACAGGCTACATATTTGGAACAAAGAGAAGTGTTGATAATACGAAGAAAACTACTCTAGAGTTCTCTGAAAAACTGGATTTAGGGTATGATGCAAAAATTGAAATGATCTTAACTAGTTTTATAATTTTTGGATGGTACAGTCATTAAATTATTAGTAAAAATAGTTTGCATTGGGGTGTTTTATTGGTTGATTTAAATATATCTTTAAAATGCATATGCAGATGAAAAGAGGGCCATCAACCCAAAACAATGCTGCCTTGCACTGCTACTACCTACTGCCAGTTTATTGCACTACAATGCATTGCATCCATATCATAATGAATCACCAGGCCTAAAGAGATCATTATAACTGTAGTTTACACAGCCAGTGTGAACTCTGTATCACTTATATCTGCATTCATTCTTCTCACTCACTGACTTTGCCAAGTTGGAATATTAAGGTAAAGTCAGAGTCAAAAATATATATTGACACATACAGACGTAAAGAGTACGTGTCATGCACATAAGCTGAGCTGAAGGTTTTCCTTTATTACACACACTGTGGGGGATATTTACTAAAACTGTGACAAATTACCATCAGGTGCACAAAATATTGCAGCACTGCAATTTTTCTATTTAGCAGTGTATTACAACACTGACTATGTAAATTCAAGGATTCAAAATTTTTATTTGCCATTTATGCATAAACAGACAGTCTAGGCATATAAGAATTCTTGTGCAGCTCTCCTTCGGAGTCAGGTAAGGAGTCAAAAGCCAGAAAAAACACTTAGTCTTAAAATAAAAAAGTTACATAAAGGAGACAAAGCATAAAAACCGCAATACACAAATAGAGTAATACTATTTCCTACAGTGAACTTCAAACATTGCACTTAGTAATTCACATGGTGGAGTTGGATATGTCATGCTTGGTGAGGTAGTGAGGGGTTATTGCACATATATTCTCACATTTCTCACATTCTCGTATTTGCCATCAGTCTTACTGCAGCAGGGAACAAGCTGTTGTAAGGTCTTGTTCTGTGTGTGATGATACTGTCCGCCCTGCTGTGCCTGAGCCTGTAGGTGCAGTTTTTGTGTCTGAGCAGGGAGTGAGCTGGGTGGCGTGGATCTCTGAGTATGTTCTCTGCCCTTTTACGACAGCGCTGTGTGTACAGTGTGTCCATAGCAAGTAGTTCAGTCCCAGTGATCCTCTCTGCAGTCTTTATGACCCTTTGAAGAGCCTTCCTCTCTGCCTGTGTGGTGTTACCATACCAGACTGTGATGCCAATACTGAGGATGCTCTCTACCAATAATCTCCTCTATAAGCCTGTATGAGAGGGTGATGGTTCAGCCCAGCTTTTCTAAGCCGCCTGATGAGGTATAGCCGCTGCTGGGCTTTCTTCGCTGTGGCAGCTGTGTTCAGTGACCAGCTCAGGTCAGATGTCACCTGCAGGCCGAGGAACTTCTGGCTGTCAGCCCTCTCCACCTCAGTCCCTTTGATGGTCAGAGGCAGCAGAGGGGAGGGGTTCTTCCTGAAGTCTACTATTAGTTCTTTTGTCTTGTTTATATTGAGGATGAGGCCATTCTCCTCTCCATAAACAAGAATGTCATTCCCCAAGCTTCTGGAACCTGACTCGGTTCCCCCTTTGATGACGCCCAGAATTGTGGTATCATCAGCATATTTAATGATGATGGTGTTGTCATGGTTGGAGATACAGTCCTGGGTGTACAGGGTGAAGAGTTTGGGGCTGAGACAGCAGCCCTGCGGTGAGCCTGTGCTGATTGTGAGCTCAGCAGACACCCGCCCTCCCATTCTGACCGCCTGTGGTCTTTCAGTCAAGAAGTCCAGAATCCAGTTACAGGTTGGAGCTGGGACATCGAGGTCTGTCATCTTCCCAAACAGCCTGCCCAGGTGAATGGTGTTGAATGCAGAAGTGTAATCCAGGAAGAGCATCCTAGCATACATACTGCTGTTGTCCAGGTGTTTCAAGGTATGGAATAAAGCCAGAGCCATCGCATCGTCCACTGATCTGTTGGGGCGGTAGGCCATCTGGGGGTCTACAGTGTCCAGGACCATGTAGTTAACGTGTGTGACGACCAGTTTCTCTAAGCACTTCATGGTGACTGATGTGAGCGCCACTGGGCTGAAGTCATTCAGAGTGGATGTGCCTGATGGTTTAGGGAACAGTATGATAATGGATTTTTTGAAAACGTGAGGGACTACTGCTTGGGTTAAGGACAGGTTGAAGATGTCTGTATACACACTAAAAAAAAAAAATGAACAAACATATTTAGGTACTGCACTCACATAAGTCTTCTGCCACTCAAATCATCTTTTATGCCATTCAGTACCTGAAGCATTGTACAGACATCTCCCTCCTCAAACATATTTTTAATTCCGATGAGGTCTCAAATAACTAGCAGCTGCTATGCTGACAGCAGGGCTGCAAATTTGGCATCAGCTTTCTGATGTTAAATTTCAGCCACAGGTTCATCTGCAGTGGTAAATTTCCATTCTCTCCTCTCTTATTTTAAGTCCCTGAACAGGAATGACTTAAAATGCACATTGCATGAGACCAAATATAAAATTTCCATTGCATCTCCAAAGTAAATAGAATGCATGCAAAGTCACAGTTTATCACCAAAAAACAAGCAACAAAACCTTAGTAAATATCTTACTATATCTCTGTGTGTTCCTGTTCTCGCGGCAAAGTCAAATTTACTGTAAATTACTAGTAATAATTGGTGGAGATGAAAAATCACAACCTTAAAACCTAAATAACAAATCAAAACATTTTCTATTGTCGGGTTACATGTTATCACATCTGTAGTAATGCTGATGTTGAGAACACACTGTAAGTAACACTCATCTGATATGTTAAAAATGATATTCTTATATATCCTGCTTATATCAACTAACAAATAAATTTTGTAATCCAGTCAAACACTAGTTACTGATAATGTGACACAAAGCAATAACTGTCAAGAACTCCAGCTCCACTTCCGGTAACTGGCTCTTATGTTTACCTGTCACTTCCTGTTCCACCCTACCCTTACTTCCGGTCACTTTACCTTCGTCACACCACTCGTCCTCACCTGTGCCAATTGACGACACCTATGCTTGTCCTTTTATAAGCAGCTAATGTATTCCTACCGCTCTATTAGCATTCCACACTCCAGCCCAGGAGGTGGCGGTAATACACCTTAGGTTGGCTTGCAAACCGCCAATAAACACCATAAGAAGAAGAAGAAGAAGAAGAAGAAGAAGAAGAAGAAGAAGAAGAAGAAGAAGAGAAGCTGCCAGATTGTCCTGACTGTGTGCTTGACTCTTCAACCTTTCTAAACCTGAAATCTCTTGTGCTATTGTAACCGGAACAGACCTTTAAATCACGCAGACTTAAAGGTTTTACTTCCCAATCTGCACCAACATGTGGACTTTCCGACGAGAGGAGACAAAACATTGGACTTTGTGTACATCACATGCAAGGGAGCATACAAAGCCTCCCCCCTACCCCACCTGGGTCTCTCTGATCACATCACCATCATGCTGAGACCTGCATACAGACCCAGAGTGAAAAGCCATCAAACCAACACAAAAGGAGGTATATGTGTGGCCAGAGGGGGCTTCTATGCTCTGAAGGACTGTTTTGAAACTACAGACTGGGACATTTTCAAGCAGCCACTCACATAGACATAGAGGAATACACTGAGGCCATAACAGCATACATCACAAAGTGCATTGATGATGTCACTTACTGCAAAAATATCACTGTTTGTGCCAACCAGAAGCCATGGATGGCAGGTGAGGTTCACAGACTCCTGAGGGCTAGGGATGCAGCCTTTAGGGCCAGCGACACCGCAGGACTAGCAACTGCAAGCGCCAACCTGTCCCGTGGAATCGGGGAGGCAAAACGCCAATACAGCAAGAAAATATCTGGACACTTCAGCAACACTAGAGATGCACAGAGTCTCTGGCGGGGCATCCAAACCTTCACAGGCTATAAACCCCCACCTCAGAACTGTGATAGTGACAACTCTCTGCTGAACAGCCTCAACGACTTCTTTGGCCGCTTTGAAACACAGAACAACACACCAGCACAGAAGACCAAGGCCGCCACAATAATTTCAATTCCAAAGAAGCCCCACCCAACCAGTTACAATGACTATTGGCCTGTAGCACTGACTTCAATTATTATGAAGTGCTTCGAGCGACTGGTCATGTAGAACATCAAGTCCATCCTTCCTCCCTCTCACGGCCCATTTCAGTTTGCATACAGGTCAAACAGGTCCACAGAGGATGCCATTATTGCTGTTCCAGCCCCCACCCACCTAGATTCAAAGAACTCTTATGTGCATATGCTGTTCCTAGACTTCAGTTCAGCATTCAACATAACAATTCCCCAGCAACTTAGACAAAAACTTGGACACTTGGGACTCAAAAACTCTCTCTGAAACTGGGTGCTGGACTTTCTAAAAGGGAAGCCACAAAATGTGCGGGTTGGCAGCAACATCTCCAAGACCATCATGCGGACTCCGCTGGGTTGTGTCCTCAGCCCATTGCTCTTTACATTGCTGACCCATGACTGCGTGCCAACCTACATCACCAACCACATTGTCAAGTTTGCAGATGACACGACTGTAGTTGGCCTCATTACCAACAATGAGGCCAACTACAGGAGTGAGGTGTGCCAACTGGAACAGTGGTGTAAGAACAACAACCTCTCCCTCAGTGTGGGGAAGACTAAAGAGATTGTTATGGACTTCAGGAGAAAACCTCTAAAGCATCCATCACTGACCATCGACGGTGCTGTAGTGGAGAGAGTGAGCAGCACCAAGTTCCTGGGGGTGCACATCTCTGAGGACCTCTCCTGAACCAACAACACCACATCACTGGCCAAAAAAGCTCAAACACGCCTCTACTTCCTTCGCAAACTGAGGAGAGCCAGTGCCCCACCCCCCATCATGTGCTCCTACCAGAGCACCATTGAGAGTGTCATCACTGTGTGGTATGGAGTCTGTACTGCCTCCTGCAGAAGGACCCTGCAATGCATAGTGAAAACAACCAGCAAGATCATCGGTGCCCCTCTACCTTCCCTTATGGACATCTTCAACACCCGTCTCACCTGCAGAGCCATCAGCATTGCTGATGACACCTCCCACCCCTCACACTCCCACTTCAGACTCCTGCCTTCAGGGAGAAGGTATCCAAGTCCTCAGGCCCACTCCACCAGACTTACAAATGGCTTCATCCACCAGGCTGTGAGGATGCTGAACACTGTTCACTACTTCCCCCCTCTGCCCCTGGACCGTAACCCACCACAGAACATAAAAAGATATAAAAAGACTACTCCTGCTGTTGCACAAACTCAATACATTCCCCCTTTTTGTTATATTGCAGGTAAATCTGCTGCTGACTGTTGTGGAAACAAAAAAACTGTAATGTAAATCTACTGGCCACAGTTTTTTTTTTTTTTGCTGGGATATCTGCTGATGTTGGTCATTTGCAATACTGTCCATGTCTACCTCATATGCTATTTGCACCTCAACGCCCTGGTGATGCTGAACCATCTGACAATCTCCTATTATTGTCTTGGACTACTGTCACTGGCTGTACACGGTTTTGAGTCACAGCTTATTGGCTGTACCATTTAGATAATTACATCAATCCAGTTCTTATTCTATTTTAGTTCCTAAATGTTATGGCACCCAATACTAGGTGAGAGAGAAATGGTATTTCAGTTTTCTGTATGTCCTGCACATGTGGTGTATTGACAATAAAAATCCTTGAACCTTTGGCTTGTACCTTGACTTCACCCCTGCAAGACAGTGAGTACTCCCCGACCCTTGGAACTGAATCTCGACTACGTTTCAGCCTTGCCCCTGAAGAAGCGTGACCTTGATTCCAACCTGCTGGATTGAGCTCTTGGCTGCTCTGCCTTGTAATGCAGTGTGCTCCAGTTTCTGCCTATCTAGATTACTGAACTCTCTCTGCTGCTAAACCAGGACTCCTGCTTTTGGAGGATGAAGTGTTTTTCTTGCTAAGCTGACTGTGTCTGTCTCTGGGCCTTGTCAGAGCAACACCACTACCAGCACTCACCTCTCAGCTCATTTGTTAATGTTAATAAAGACTCTTACTTGCACCCTACAATACTGGCCTTTTAACTGGGTTCTCCTCTATTAACGGTGGGTAGTTCTCACACTGTTCTAACAATCTTCTTCTTCTTTTGGCTGTTCACGTTAGGGGTTGCCACAGCGAATCATCTGTTTCCACCTAACTCTATCCTCAGCATCCTCTACTCTCACGCCAATTAACTTCATGTCCTCTTTTAGCACATCCATATATCTCCTCTTTGGCCTTCCTCTTGACCTCTTGCCTGGCAGCTCCATCTCCAACATCCTTCTACCAATATAACCACTATCCCTCCTCTGCACATGTCCAAACCATCTCAATCTGGCCTCTCTGACCTTGTCCCCAAAACAGCCGACCTGAGCTGTCCCTCTGATGTGCTCATTCCTAATCCTGTCCATCCTGGTC
>NW_018128049.1:1294527-1313995 GCF_001952655.1 Monopterus albus
TCCACTTCCTTTCTTAGCCTAGCTTCCACTACTTTTTCCCATAGCTTCATTGTGTGGCTCATCAACTTTATACCTCTGTAGTTGCTACAATTCTGCACATCACCCTTGTTCTTAAAGATCGGCACTAGTACACTTCTCCTCCATTCCTCAGGCATCTTCTCACTCTCTAAAATCCTGTTAAACAAATTAGATAGAAACTCCACTGCTGTCTCTCCTAGACACTTCCACACCTCTACAGGTATGTCATCTGGACCAACAGCCTTTCCACTCTTCATCCTCCTCTGAGCCTTCCTCACCTCATCCTTTCTAATCTTTGCTACTTCCTGCTCTACAATATTCACCTCTTCCCCCCTTCTTTCCCTCTCATTTTCCTCATTCATCAGTTCCTCAAAATATAAATGTGGCTCTGATTGTTCTGCTTTGTTTCAGCTAAAGACTTTTGTATGCAAACTGCTGTGTGAACACACGCTACCCTCTTTTTATCAGATGGAGAGCTGAAAATGTTATACATACATATATATACTGTATGCACAGGTCTCTATTTATAAGTACTTTACTCTTATTTTTTTATCTCTTTTCTTGATGCATGATCCTTTGCTTGTTGATCGCTGAAAAAATAGAAAAAATCAACTGGACTATGTTTTTAGGTCAAAGAACTACGACTCCAACTCAACGCCAGTCGGGCAGAACTGATGAAGCCTCTTGGATGAGAGGTGAAATGTCTTTGACCTAAAAGCCTAGTGAGAATCTGCATAGACATGTTTGCTTGTTGATATGTATGTACACATTGAGAGCTGCTATACCAGAGTCAAATTCCTCGTGTATCCAACCCACCTGGCCAATAAAGCTGATTCTGATTCTGGAATGTCAGCCACAATGGAAGGTACAAGTATGAACGTTTCCACAGTGCACTTCGAAAGAACCAATCAGGAACCCATTGCCATGACAGCAGAGTCCCAGCCCGTCAGAGGACTCCAATTGACAGACTCTGGACCAATCAGGCAAAGCCAAGTACCCAAGCCAGTGCATGACTACTCAAGAGCCACCTCCTTTTGTTCAGAACAAAGAACACAGGAAGAAGTTGTTGTAAAACTGTGTGTATTTCGTCAGCGTCTTTCGTCTGCATTGTTTTTGTCTTCAATTCATCTTTGCTCAATCATATGCTCGCATCACTACAGGAAGTGTTTTTTCTTTATTGAGCTTTTTTTTAAGTTATTGCAACACCATATAACACATTTGCAGGACAAAACACCCTAACCCTAACAGTACACGAGACAACAGACATTAACAAAAGAGGCAAAGGGATTATTAATTGAGGGCATTAAGTTGTGTGTGTGAAAGTGTGTAGTGTGTGTGTGTATCCAAATGGATACAGACTGATATTCATTACTTAAGGAAAAATAGAATTAAACCAAATAAATTAGGAGAATGGAGGGGGTATAAATGTAAAGGAATGAAAAGACAGTTTGATAGAAAATGGATGATTGTTGTAATAAAATAACAAAGAAGAAAAAAAAGAGCAATAAAACAATATCAATTATATAATATATACTTTTGCATTCACTTACTTATATATATGTCAACACATTCATAAAATAAAAATAAATGAAAATAACAGATTGGTAAATGATTAGAAAGGGAGGGAGAAGGAAAAGAAAAAAAGGGGGGGTAGTTAATATTCTCAGTTAATTTGGTTTGATTGATAGGTGTGACATACTCAAAACAGTAGTATGGACAATGAGGACTAATAATAACAGTAACATTAATGAAGTAAAAAGCAGCTTGTTATATATAGGAGTTTGTGGGAATGTGCATGGGTCAGCCTCAGGTGTCTGGTACAAGTTAAAGTGGTTAGAAATGGATGCCAAGTGTCAGTAAAGGTTGCTATATTATTCTTATGAGCGGATGATATTTTCTCTAGTGTGATGTGTTCTATGAGAAAGTTGGTCCAGTGGTTGATGTGTAATGAGTTTTTAGATTTCCAGTTTAAAAAGATTGTTTTCTTGGTGATAGTTAGTGAGATAAGAAGTGGGTTTTTATATTTAATTGGTAGGTGGTTGACTTCTGTGACATTACTGAGCAGGCAGAGTGACGGGGATGAAGGGATTCTACAGCTCAAGATGGTGGAGAGTTTCTCTGACACCGCTACCCAGAAAGAATAAACAGGTTGACAGGTCCAAGTAGCTGGAACTAATGATTGGTGCAATCCAGAGTGCACTGTGAACAGGTATCTGTATCAGTAAAACACATTTTAAACATTTTACCTTGTGTGATGAGTCCTGTGACTAGTCTTATATTGTATAAGCTGTAAGTTTATATTGGTGGTCATGGAGGAGATTTTATTACAGATCTCGGTCCTGTCAGGGTTGGCGAGTAAAGCTGCCAACAATGTTAATGGTGAACTCAGTTATAATGCCAGACGAGATGTAGCAGATAACTTCTCTTTACTGAGCACAATCAATAGTACACCATACAAAGTCCAGAAAACATACTCGAGTCAATAATACCAGTCCAGGGTCAACACCGGCAAACTAACACAGCCAAGAAATCCAAAGCCAGAGGTCAGAGAGGGGAGTCCGATGGTCGGTGCACAGTAATCAAAACAGAAGCAGGAGGGTTTGGCAATAACCGGTGGTCAAAGGCAATCCAGGATCAGAACAGGAAAAACAGGCAACAAGAATAACGCTGGAAAGTCTGAATGGGAATCAAGAACAATCTGGCAGCTTTCCGGTGTGGGGGGGGGTGCTTATATTGGGGTGAAAACAGGTGTAAACAATGAGTGCTGATTAACGTAAAAAGTCTGAAACTGAGATGAAACAAAAACAGGAAGTAATGTCAAAATAAAAGCACAAGAACGGAAGCTGGCAGGACAAAATCATGACAGGTCCAGCGAGTGGGGGGGGGGTGGACAAATCCGTTTCCCATGTAGTTATTGGCATTTTTATTGTTTTATCTGTATTTGACAGTTTATAAAGTTTAGATATTATCTTCGTTGAGTTTGCAAATCTCATTATCTCCTCAGCTAGCATGGAAGGTTGTAGATTATATTGATCTTTGATTTAATTATGGATTTTAACTGTTGGTACTGACAAAATTCTTAGTGATTTCGGAATCTTTTTCATGTAACCCAGCAGACAAGCTGATCTGAAGTTTCCAGCGTGCCAAAATGTTAACGCTTTCCAGCTGAAGTGCAGACAAAGAAAACTTTCATAAATAGAGTTGAAAATAAGTTCTATTTATGACTAATTATTTGTTAAGCTCTAAAGATGCCACCAGAAAGATTCCATGGTGATCATATGAAATTAGATGAGGTTTCCTTCAAGACATTTTTAGATTCAACCGGTTCTTTTATCTGAAGGCCCCAAGAAGTAACACTCAGGAAACAGGAATCAGCTTTACGTAGATTTATTTTCTTCTGGTTAAATGCAGAGTTATTACAGCGCTGGGCTCTATTTCTCTCTAACTGAAAGTGGACAGGCAGTTAGCTGTGTCACTTACTTCCCTGATTCTGTTGTAAAAAACCCCTTACTCATGCTTCAGACATGAGTGACCAGTTCAAGCCCGTCAGACTTCACGTCTGTTAAGTAGCATAAATTAACAGTATCTTATCTATAGTTTCTAGAACAACACTTATCTATGCAATCTATTCTTGCACAATTTTCCAAGAAGATGAAAAATACTACAAGTTGACTCAAAGCTGAATATTATAACTATAATGCATGCATAAGAGCCAGGTTAATACTGATACATGGTGCTGCTAATGAAACACAGACAGTCATACTAAACTCTATCATTATAAAAGCAAAATAATACTAACAGTAAATAAAACAACTGTAACTCCTGAAATCCAATCCTAACAACATCTCTAAAACTCTATCCACAGAGAACAGACCCTAGTGCCCGGGACAGAAACCATGGCCACCAAACCGTAGCGCAATACACCAGGAAGAGCGAGACGCCCAGCTGGTGATGACGGATCCTCATTGAAACTTGGAACTCAGTGAGCCCTGGAACTCCAGTCTACCAGTCTCGACTCTGATCCATAATGGGTCCTGACAAAGTCTCCTTCTCCAACCGGCCATGTGAGAGCTCTGCTGACAGCTAAGTGACCTCATAGCTAAAGCTGGATGTCTCATAAACCATAGTCGCCACCAAGTAAGGTCCATAATCTACAGAAACTTACAACAATCTTTCTCTTCAAATTCTTGACTAAATCTCAGAAGTTAGAGTCAAAAGTGAGAGTGATTTCTTTTGAACTCATTTTCCACCATCACTAACAATACACCAATCATTCATTCATTCATCATTCTGTGGTCTTAATCATCGCTGTTACAAATGTACCATTTCATTGCATATTACCTTCCAACCACCTTGTCCTTGTGTATATATTGTAAATAAATCTATTCAGCTTATAAAAAAATTCCCAGTTTTACTTACAAATACATGGATCAATGAGAACTCCAAAATTACCAATGAGACTGAATAAATTGTTTATTAAAAATAAAATGCTTGGCTAGCATCATCCATCCTGGTGCCCTAATCTAACAAGGTATGATTACAATTCAAATTTCACATTTTAGAACTTTGTCTTATTTTTTAGTGAAAATGATCAATCAATTAATCAGTTACATGTAAGTCAGCCCAAAATAAAATCTGTATGTTTCCAGTAATCACCCTTCACCACCACATCTCTTTTTAATACAGTTCAACACATTTTTTTTCTGAGAATCAAAACTTGTCACAGCGAAACACATATATCATACACATTTTGCTATAAGCTCAATTAATTCTTCACATATCCATTTATTTATTCAATAAATGTATTTTAAAAATGATATTTAAAAGGCACTTAAATTTCATCAGATCATGTCTTGTAATCCCCCACCCCCATCACAATCATCACAATGCTGGGCTGTCCCCACCTTCCAAGTCTGGCCCACTTTGCAGCACTCAGTCAAGCGCAGAAAACACAACTGTCCATGTCGCCTTAGTCCACCCTACCCCCGTCTTACTAGCATCCACCAACCCCCAACATGTCTGTCCCTCTCCATAATAACACCATCATTATGGTAACATTAATCCAGTTGTGAATAGGTTCACTGGATTTTCTGCTTTCTTTCACAAGAACCTCTAGCCGTATGATTCATCATTGTACCACTGATTTCTAAATACATTAAGGTGATTTTAGTGCACAGTCTGCCTTTTAAAGAATCCAAAATGCCCATTCATAGTGCAAACAGACAAAATAATTAAGAGTCTTCTCTCTCCACTCTCATATACTACATGAGTATATCTCCCACCCTGTTAGTAGGTGGTCAGCTCACATTTGCCCCTGCTGAAATAAATAAACTTTTTTGTGTTCCATCTGCAGGTATTCCCACTGCTTTAGTAGGCAAGACAAGTGAATCTAAAATCTATTATTGCATAATATAGTGACAGTATATAAAATATGCAACAATAATAAATATACTACAATAAATACAGTTTGTACTGACAATGGTGTAACTTCAAACCTCTGTAGTCTGCAAAGCTCCACAACAGCTCCACACAGTCAAAATCTGTTGTTTTAAAGGCAGTGCATGTGCCATAAACAACAAAGTGGCCTACATGTTGCTTTTCAAACCAACCTGCAACACCACAATTAACAACTTGTACAGGAAGTTCTTAATGTTATCAGGAGAGGTGGCAGCTGCCGATGAAGACTTATTATAATCACTGAAAGCTGCAGACAAGCTTCCACTGACGTGAAACTGTCAACAACAAATGACCTACTTTGTCATTTTGAGAACTTGTTGAAAAAGCAGCAATTTGCACTCAAAATGCTAATCATTTCAGTATAACTGCTCAGATGGGGGTTCAAATGTAGCAAACATAATGGTCAAACTATAGTAAAACCTTTACAGATTAGCAGCAAGTCAGAATTTAGCTCAAGTCAAGAACAACTGGACAGGTAACTGCAGTTAATACAGATCACAGGATGACTACAACTAATAACAGTTCCATGCTAGTAGGGCTTTTAATTCATTTTACAAATTAACTGAGTCAGTATGACAGCTACATCCATGAGGATGAAAGTTTATCAGAAGCCAAAACATTACAGTGTCTTGATAATAACCAGGTAAAGAACAGAAATATGCAGCTCACATTAGAAGTCCATCTACCAGTAATGTACACATAATTGATAGGATAGTGCAGTGTGTGGATAGTGCTGAGACAAAATCAGTGACTTTGCATTTTAGCACTACCACTCAAAAAAAAAAAAAAAAAATCACAGGTCTATATAAAACTAAAACGGTAGTAGAACAAAACCGTATTAAGACAGTGAGCTTGAACAGATAATAAAGCTAATAAAAATCGACAAGATGGGAAACTCTTAGTGATTTAAGAGGGGAGAGAGGTCAAGAAAAGGCAAAAAGAAGGAAAAAGCAATTAAGAAGTGAATGAAAAGTGAAGATGAATATGACAACGGAGACAGCAGGTAGAGAGGGATACCGAGAGCATACTAAAGGAGAGTGAAAAGAGCCTAACAAGAAGAAATCTAAAAAAAACTGAAAATTGAAGATGAAAGTACTCTGATTCAGCCCATGACAGTAAAATATGACTCCTCAACGGCAGAGACACAGTTTCCTATTTTCCCAATCTTTCTCTATCTGCCTTGCTGCCACCAGTGAGTCGCCATGCAAATAGAGCTAGAATGGAGCCTCTTGTCTGCCTAACAGGAGACGACAGGGAGCCTGACGCCTAATAATGTCTACCATCTCGCTCAGGGATTAGACACAGCAAAAACTAAGAGAGACAGGTGGTGAGGGAAGAGGAATCTCCAGGGGCTTACACAGGCTTTGTTCTGTGAATGGGGGAAGCCATTACAGGTGTACACAGCAGGCAGGAACAAATCACAGCTTCTGAAGGCAAACAACCAAAGACATATCCCTGTATTGGAGCTGCTAATACTTCATATTAGCATCTGACAGGACCTTTAAATTGAATGTGTTCATTAACCACAGTATGGCACAACTTTTCAAATCAACACCAGCTCTTACACTTCTAATAAGCACTTCAAGGTAAACTGTTCATATGTCTACTCTACTCTGACTGGATTGCTCTTGGACTTATCAGGTAATCTTTCTATTATTCTATGTAATATTTAGATTTGCTAAGTAACTTGTAAATACTATTAAGAACAAAAAACTGCATGTGAACTGTTGTGGATTAGCAGTATAATATGGGATAAAACTGTAATGCCTGTGAAAGAAATAGTGGAAATCAATCATGTACAAATCAATTGTAATATTAATTGAAAGATGCTTTTCATGTCTGACTTCGGTCAAAAGTCTTACAGAAGAGAGAAGTGAGCTACATCTTAGTGTTGACCTGTGTGTTCAATAATGTTGCTATCTGGCTGGACCCTATGTTATGGGCACGATAGAAGGAATGCGAGGCAGCAGTGCTTTGTACAGGAAGACATTATGTCTACATACTTTGATAACAAAATTATAATTTGTGCTCTTATTTTACTTTGCTCTTTGCTGTGGATACCTTTAATGTTGCTATCTGGTTGGACCCTATGTTATGGGCACGATAGAAGGAATGCGAGGCAGTCTAGCCTCACTGATAAAAATGGTGTGGACAAAAGATCCCAGTTCAACTGAAGATCACAAAGCATCACTGCATCTTCCAAAATGAATTTAAAGCTAAACCACCACCTCCATAAAACTGTTTGAGTCAAAAACTGAACATTATCATTTTCACTGGGGAGGATTTCTTGCAGGACTATTGTATTACACTGACTGTTGCAGGTAGATAAATTCACCTAACAAGCTGAGAACTGAGTGTGACTTTTCACTCCCAAATATTTCAAGGGTGTCTCTGAGTTATCATCCAGTGTGAGTACTGAAGAATTAACAGAATAATACTATATGATATACTACTAATAATATCATTCTATTCCTGGACTGAACTTCCAGTGAGTTCAGAAACACTAGCACACAGCTAAAGTTGAAAGTCATTCAAACCAGTAGTTCAGGGGAACTCCAAAAATGCTTAAAGGGCCCATGGCATGCTTTTCTGGCTTATCTACAATGTTACAACAGTGAATTACCATCTCAGACGTGACCTAAACATCAAAATGTGAGGTGTACGTGTGTTCTAGTATTTCTATGTTTATTTTTCAGTTTATACATGTCTTAGAAAGTTTCGCTCATGAGATTTTTTTATGACAAAATAAAGTATTACCTGATAGTTTAAGGATCTCCTTGAATGGGCATGAAATCCAGGCGGTTGCTTGTTCATGTGAGCTTGTCTGACATCCACCCATGCCCCCACCATATTGGCAAAATATTATATTGCCTTGTTTATTATGTATGTTTTCAATAAAGCTTATTTAAAAAAAAAAACATCCAATGGAAAAACTGAATTTTTGTGGATGTATTCTACCTCCTGCTGCTGCACTGTGGCCAGAGGATGCGTAGAAAAATACAAGGCCTGAGGTTACTGCCTGTCCAGGAATGTTCCTACACAGGGATTCGCTGTTTTACCTGACCAGGTCTAACCTACAAGCAGCCGGTCAGTGAGGCCCCCACGGCGGTGAATGATCAGCTCATCAATGCTGGATTCCCCCGGAGCACAGTACCTGTTTGGTTTGACTGCTTGAGATCAGTGTGTCTGCCACATGTAATGTGTAGCTGGAAGTGGATTAACATTTCTCAATTACCCACTTTTGTTTAGAGTGTTACAAATCTCTTTTCATTGGTACATATACCGTTGTCTACCTGTCTATGGAGGAGAAAATCAAATTATTAATTACCCTTGCTGTTCATTGTGGTGTCCACTTGCGACACAACACTGGCAACAGGAGTTGTGTGCGTTCACGAACTATCCTCTTGTTTTAAGGAAGAGGCTTTCTGTTGTTAACATTCTGAAATAATTACAGACTATTTGGAGCTATAAGGGGTGCCAAGCTGGTCTAGGTACCCAAGATTAAACATTAAATGGCTGTAAAAGAGAAAAATAAGCATGTCATGGGTACTTTAAGACTAATAGTTGAAACATACCAGATTAGTGAAGTGAACACAACAGAAAGAATATTTTTACACCTTGAAAATTCTGTCTTGATTTGTATCTAAACAATTTTTAAATCTTTTGGATCAAGACCAAAACAAGTCTCAAGTCTCAGAGCCTACTTGAAGTCAAATTTTCATCATTTTTGCAATTTTCATTAAATGAATGCTAAATATGCCACTTAAAATAGCACTTATAGCCAAAATGGCATCAATTGTAGTTTCAAGGGGTGTTTAATGTTGCAAAACTTTAATGGATAGTTTCTGTACTTTTGGAACACTGAAGTCCTGTATACTGTCCTCCCGAGTTTCACGTCAACTGTCATGCTTTGCATTTTTAGTAGTAAATTGTTAAATCCATTTTAACAGATGTCTCTGATGAGTGGTCTCACTGAACCAAATTAAAATAAGTTAAGTCATGAAGAAGATCCTTCTTCACTTCATTAATTTCAGATGGATATGGAACCAGATACTGTTATATGTCTTGTTTTTTGGCTTGTTAAAAATAGTTTAAGGAAATACATTTGGAGTGTTTCTCATATAAATTCTGGTGCCATCAGCTGTATGTGCAAGTTTTTAATTGGTCATGGCAACACTGGCATTCTTGGTAAATTATTAATGGCAGCTTGGTTGTGCAGCAAAAAGCAAAACTTGGCCATGAACAGTGTTTTTCTCTATTTATAGGTCAATTAGTCAAGTCTTCCCCTTTACTTGCCTTTAACTTTCAAATCATGTCAATTGTTTAGGCATTCAACTCTTGCAGGTAAAATTTCAAGGACCAAGTAGAATTGTAGGTCCTCACATTTTGACAAGGATCTAACTCAAGTCTCAAGCCTCTGACCTGTCTTGTTCAGCAAGTGGGCATTCTGAGATGTATCTACATAAACCAATACAGAGGTCACATCTGTAGATCCACTGCACCCTTTAAGATACAGAATCCAACTCATTCAGTGGACATTTTCAGTGAGCGACCCTCCCGCATCAGTGACCTGTGTCGCAGTCTCAGGGCAGTTATTTGGTTTGATTGGCAACATTTTCACCAGCCATCCCAGTCTCCTAAAAAGTATGATCAGATACTACTAAGCTGTTTTGGATGGGAGGCATACAAAGTACAGACTGTCACACCACAGGACGTAGTACATATCCACAGTCTAGTCTGAGGTTTAGGCGACAAAAGCCCCTTGGTTAAGATAAGAAAAAGATGGTGGTTTTGGTTAACTGTAAATAAGCATGTCTCAAATCACTGTTAAAGTTTTCTATTTTAAACCAGAGCCAGCCTGTTCTTATTCCCAGGGCATCAAATAGTGACACTTTGTCAGTTACCTTTAGTGAATAGTACCCTTTCAAGTCAGTATAAGACACACAGGGTTTTCAATAGGGCACAGTGTTAACTGTGGGGGTGTATTGGCAGTGACATACTAGAATATGAAGGAATAAAGTCCACGTCAGGACAAAGTCGGGGTGGATGGATGGGTCAAAGAACATTGGACTTTATCACAGGAGAGAAGTATTTCATTCCTGTGTAAATTGTAGTGTCTTAAACTGATGTGCATTGTTAAACCCGAGCTACACTGTGCCTAAACCTAACCATGTAGTTTGTTTTACAAAGTGTGGCTTAGGTCACCTTTGCCACCTCACATAGATGCCAAAGGTGCCCTCTCGAGAAAACATCAGTATTTGGCAACCTGGGATGAGTACTTGCTGCAAGGCCAATCTTTCTTTAACTAAATCCTCAACTAAATCCTGAGTGTTAAAACATAAGCATCCATTTAATAGTGCTGAACTCACCATAAGTGAAAATTGTATTGTAAGCTTGAATATTTTGATGGCAAATAAATATGTAGGTCTGTGAACATTTTCCAGATACATTCAGTTGCAACATATTCTGAACTTGCCAAATATGTAAATGAGGAACATATCATTATGATGAAGGGGAAAAAAAGCAAGTTGCAATTATGTTTCCTTCAAAACCTACTCTATCTCTAGGAGTCAGGGTTGCACCAGCATAACCTAAATGAACCTAAACTAAATGCAGGTTTTTTTTCATACCACAGACAGGTTAGGTGTAAAGATGGCTTTAGTTAAGTTTAAGACAATTCTTATCAGTTCTTTTGCCAACAGAAACCCTTTCCTCTCACTGCTTCCATCAGCCAATTATAAGAGGGATTTACACTTGACTTGGGAAAAAAGGTTTTTTGAAAACTGATCCAGAGCCAGTGTTGTTCACTTTGCATTATAAAACTGTCTCCCTGCATTCACTGTAGGGCCTTCTAACAAATTTCAAAACACACAGTAAGAAAACACAAAGTGACACATTCTTTTTTCCTTCTTCAACTAAGGTTGGCTTAATTACCTAATCCAGGCACTCTGGCTGAGAAACCATTACGGAAGAAACACTGGACACAGACAAGCAAACACATTACAGCATCAAACATATTTCACAGCAGTGCTCTAAAACACTCACAGAGCAAACGGCGCTTTTCATTGAGACGCGAAAGGAAAGATTTCGAATAGGCTGTACCTTTACTTTTAGCTAGAAGAACGTGGAGAAGGCAGGCGGAGATGGAGACAGAACAGAGCCACAGATCCACAGCCAAGAGAGCCCAGACCGGGAAGAAGAAGAAAAGGAAATGTAAGTTCAAATTCTAGCAGACACCAAGACATATCAATGTATATATGAATACATGTCATGAGAACAAATCAATGTACAGTAGCAACTATAATGCAGTTGTACATCACAAAACTATTTAGACATGCATACACATCGGGATGGATGTCTCAACAGCACTGCCCTACAAAGGCACAGTAGCTATAGAAAGGAGTTGTGAGAAAAATGTTTTTAGGTGTTAAGGCTCTCCAGGCAAAATGCCTAACACATACACTGTTTGCAGTGCCTCAAGCTTTTGTCTTTTTAGAAAGACAGTTTTTCTGAAAAGTACTGGTTTAGACCAGGGGTGACCTATCCCAATCAATCCCAGTCAGTCAGAAGTTGGAAGATTGACTGATTCACTGAACACACCTGATCCAGGTAGTCAGCAGCGGGTAGGGCAGGGCTAGTTGGAAAACAAGCAGGGCAACAGCCCTCCAGGACAGGGATAGGTCACTCCTGGTTATGACCACTGACTGGCTATATGATAAATGTTCCATCATCACTTCCCTCCACTATGCAGAAGTGAAGCCAAAATATTGTGAATACAGTGGCTGCCATCTTGCTTTGCTGCAACCAGATTCAACAGTGGTGACCAGAAGTGGAGTGACAGCATCTTATCAGAATAATGACCAATTGTACACAGATCTGTGTGATAATATCTCCCAAAAATGACAGATATCACCTCTGGGAAATTTATTAGATTTTTACTTTGAAAGTCCCGTCCACTAACGTGGAGGAGGTGGGATTTATGACCTATACTGGGACCAGCCACCAGGTGGCTGATTCCAGTATAGGTCGCGTTAGGCTGTTAGGCTCCTGGTGGCTTCACTTCTGAGATCTGTCAGACCATCCATCATACGTATATACAGTATATATACGTATATACAGTATGTAGACCATGCAGGAGATGTAAGAAATGCAGATACTTCATTCTGGTTGAATAATCAAAGATTAATTTAAAGACTATTCATAGGACAAAGCTATCTACTTAAAAAAATTGGGGGGGTTTCAGCTTGCTTGTAAGAATTTTTGTGCTAATAAAAGTCAAATGCATCTGTTTTCCTATGTGTCTGTTTCTGTGATATCCTCTATTGAATCTGAGTTCTACAATTTAAGACATTTAAATATTTGAAAGTATATCACACTAAATTTATGTAATGTCCATATAAAAAGAACAGAAAAACCATAATCATATTTATATAGTATGTATACACAACAAATGTGTAGTGACTATGTGTTGTCTTTGTAGGGCAGAACAGCAGAATATGAAATCACACTCTACTATATATCATAATATACTGTATATGAAACCATGCACTTCCATATATATTCCACACCAACACCAAAACATGGAGCTCCATGCTAGAACTGCACACAAAACACAGACATGACTGAGAAGAGGATAGGAGAGTCATACCTTGTTCTGCCATCATATGTGCAAGGCCTTGAGTGGACAGGAAAGGGATCAAAGAGAGGGAAGGAACAGAGCGGAAGAGAACACTTGAGAAGGGATAACACTTAGTTTCAATACTCTCTGGTATTGTGATGACACATGTTTTTCCCAGCAGGAAAAAGCATGACATCAGAACACACTGACAGGTGTCACAAAGCTTCCTGCGGCTGAGCAGGAGGCTTCCTCATGGGAAAGGCCAGCATGTTAGTGGAAGTAATAGCCTGCATAATACACACCTGAACTCATCTCCACCTCACAGTCACTAAAAGAGCTCACATTCATTGACCTGCGATAAAAATTTAAAATTGCAGTAACTTTTTTTGGCAGTGGAAAGAAGTTGTGAACACAGAACTGACTTATCACCTGTTAATTAACAAGAGTTGCTTGTTACACAGAAGGTATGGAGCAATATCTGACCACATCATGAATGTAAGTCGAATACTCATTCTTTTATTTCAGCTCAGTTTTCAGTCTCTACCAACCCCTGAGGGAAATATCTTCAGCTGCTAGTTAAACCTTGTCTGTCTGCTGTTTGGTGCTGAACTGTTAGTGTACAGTGGCTTTTTACTCATTTTTTTGCTGAAAACAGGTTCCTTTTGTGGACAAAAAAGACACTAAGGTTGTGACCACATAATTAAACAATGAGCTGAAACTCACTATAAAGCTCTGTAAAGATTCGAGGAGCTGCAAGGATCAGGTGATAATCAGTAGGTTCATCACTATAAACAATCCCTTTCACACTGTCTTTACATCAATATTTGATACCTATGTAAAAATTCATTATAGCCACTTTAACAATGATCTTTCATTTGTGATTTCCTGATTTCTGATCAAATTATCTTGTAGCAAAATGAGAGAGCTAATTGAAAAGGTTGTCATAGATTTACAATGTACTTTTTCATTCAAACTCACCTGGCATATTGCTGTTGACCTCTGGAACAGAAGGAGACAAAGAAAACAGACAAGCCAGCATTAGACACACTCATTTTACTTGCATGTTGACTGTCATGCAAATGATTATACCCTTTATAAACCATACAGAGGGCCGGCAGAGGGCACAGCCATGTGTATGTGCTTTAAGATGCAGCACATAAGGGTTTAGCAATGAGGAGTTAAAGCAGTAACATTTGGATTCAGTTAGATGAAATTCAGAGAGAAATACTGTATCCAGTGTGAAGAAAATGGCATCTCTTCTCCGCCACCTACTGACACATATGCTTTTATTTGTTCTGTTATCTTTCACTTCACACACCATATACCTTATTTGACCAGTACTGGCAGGTAAATATAATGTACACAAAGGCATGATTTTTTTCATTGTTTCAGCCTCTGTGGAAGTGGCGAAAATGGGTCTTTTTTTGTTCCTTGAAGCCACTTACACCAAAAATCCTGGATTCTCCTGGAAACGATGAATATCCACTGCAAAACTCTTGTAAATATGACTTTTTGAGCTTTTTTTCATAAAGTGGTAGTCAAGTGGAACATTTTACTTGAGGGTGCCATTAGATTAAAAGTCTGAGGTAAATGAAATGTGTTCTGAATGGTTTCCATTTCTAAGCACAGCCATACAAAGCTGGAGACGCAGAGTTGGTAAGATAATGTCATGTAGAAAGCTGGCTGCCCCAAAACAGGAAAGGAAATGTATTTATTATATTTTTATTTTGAACAAAACCTGGAGGACAGACACTATCCTGCAGAAAAAGGGTGTCTCCTTACTGCCATGGGTGTCACAGCAGGGAGAGAGAAGGAATTCAGTCTGACTGCGGGTTTTATTGATAACATCATGACTAGCTATTAGTGTACTAACAAAGCACGGTAAACACTGAGCGTGTGGGTGGAATTTAGGCAGGATATTGATAAGCATGGTCTGTAGGAAACCAAGCCTGTGTGGAAGCATGTGAAGCTCTACAGCACTGACCAATGACAATAACCCATTATGTGCTGTAGCTACATGATAAAAACTGGCAAACAGGTGGTAGTTAAATAAACATATTGGAATATATTTTGGTTCTGTTTTCCGCTCTATTGTTACTTAATGATTAAAGTGAAACCACAATATGGAATTGAAATTTACAATAAGTATATTCTCACTTCTCGTAAAAAGAAAAAACTAAAGCTGGATTCCCAAATAATAAAAATAATGTACCAAATCCACTGTTACTCATGTTTTGGCTGCTAAACTCAACTTTTTATAAAATGACCTGGCATGGCCACTGTATATTCAGATGATTAAAATCATAAAGTGAATATCCAAAAATAAATAAATAAGCCAGGGAGTTGTCAACATTGTCAGGGCTCATCTTTCTGGGGACCATGAATATTGATGAAAAATTCTGGCTGCCATGTGTGCCAAAGGATTTGAAAAGGTATCTTGCCAAATAGTGGACAGATCAGAGAAACTGAATATTTCAGAAAAATGGACAAAGCTCATCCTGAAAACCATTGCTCTCTTACCATTATTATTATTAGTAAACTATATGTATGTTAATTTGGTTAGGCCGCACAGAAATGAAGCAGCTGGAAACTGAAGTAAGAGGGAATTAAGAGGCATTGAATGTTTTCGCTGAGGACTAATGGGCGTGTTAGCGTATTAATGTGAACACAAATGCAAGTCAATCAGATATGCATATTAATTCACTTAAAACCAAGGACTTCTGTCAGCAGCACTCCAGAGTTGGCCAGGCAGTCATCTGGGATCTCTGGAGTATATGTGTGTATGTGTGTACTGGAATAGTCTTTGATTCCTTTATGCACTTTCTGAACCAGTTGATGTAATTCAGATTTCCAGAGCTCTGAACTCCACACTCAAATACCAACAAAAGGAGGTTAGAGCACATTAAATGTGTATGTGTGCAAACAAACACATACACACGTTTGCTTGTAGGGTAGACAGATAGATAACAGATCAAGAGAGTGACGGGAGGAGCATGAGCAGTTTCCTCAAACTGTCTCATCTTCTCACCAAGTTAGAGGAAACACCTTGTTTCCATTTCAGTTATTCATCAGTCACATGATCCTTATGCCTCAGAAAATATGCACCATGTAGATGTGAAGTCTGTATTTGGAATTTATTACTGTAGCCTCTTAATATTCTACTCCTGCATAACGCACTATTTTTTCACAGATTTTTGTTTTTATATTATTTTCATTTTCAAGAAATGCTTCCTTTGACAGTTTACTTCCCTTTTGTTGTGCTTCTGTTTCTGTCATCTGGTGTGTGTGTGTGTGTGTGTGTGTGTCTGTGTGGACAGAGAAAGAGAGAGACGGAGAGGCTTGCAGACACATAGTACATATTTATAAAGGTACCAGTCAACAAACCAATAAAACACTCATGGGTACAGTTCCTGGTGGCAGGTTTACCAGCATTTAGTTTGATACATTCACTATATCAGGGTGTTTTTAAACATATTTCCTCAATATCCTCTGGCTCTCTCCTTAAATTCCTCAAAAAAAATTAATCCAGATCACTATTATTTTAATCAGTAGACACACAATCTAGGTAAAAGTAAAACTCGGTCTTTTAATTCAATACCCAAAAGGTGAGGAGAGGGTAGCAGGGGATTAGAGCTCAAAGTGGATTACTTAGAGGGATGATTCATGATGTGTTGGATAAAGTGGGAGAGCGCAGTGATTAATGGGGTATTTCAAATTCTTTCCTCACTGCTGGTTTAACTGATTGTTTTCTGCATGTATGCATAAACATGGAAAGTAAACCAAGTACATGGAAGGTACATACACAAACACATACACCCTTCCCATAAGATGAAGTCACTGAGTCATTATAGTGCTGAAGGCTCGTTTATTATTGTTTTCATCATCATCATTATAACAGCCATAATCTCCTAGCTGATAGCTCCTAGCCAATTTCACCAGCGGCCATGTTTTATGGTGAGATGAAAACACAGGCAGCTGGAGAAACAGCCAGGAAGGGCTGCTGAAGCCATCTGCTCATGTTGGGGTATCAACGGCACATAGCCATTGTAGAATGCCGGCTGGGTGATGGCAGCATAGCTGCAGACTGAAAGTGGTTGTTTTCTAGTTAGTGTACAGCAGACAGTGGTGCTGTGAAAAATCAAATGCTGAGTTAAAGGAATAGTTTTCAAGTTGTGGTTAAAACAGTATGGATGTCCCTCTGTACATCATAGGTCGTGGTCATTGTCATTTGTCCTGCTCCACACTGACCCTGAATGTTTCCACCCAGAACATCACTACGTTACTAAAAGTAAGTTACACAACTACCACCCTGTGCGAAAACTCATACCAAAGTTTGTTCGAGGCTCAAATGTAGCTTCAGCTGTCCTAGCTAGCTTAGCTAATTTGAGTTGGTATATTTCAAAGTTAAAGTCTATTTAAAACAAATTTCCCTCTTTTATTTCCCTGCACAGTACCTTGCTGAGCTGCAGCGGAGGGATACATTATAGTAGCAGCGTGCAAGTTCTATTACCAGCTTTTTACTCATATAAATGCATAATCAATAGTGCAGTCTCTTGGCTATTATTACAGGTATATGGCCAGGTGAGACATAACAGCATACACTAACATTTGTTTCTATAAAGCTCAGTCTGTGTCTCTGTTACACTGTAGTGAACTGCTGACTGTCATCATTGTGGCCTTTTTAGGAACGTGATCTTACACACAGGCATCTGTAGTTTGGTTGATTGTTAAGTAAGAACACCTAATGTATTTATTTACACTTATGCTCTTGTCAGATGCTGGTAACTCAACTGGTCATGGCACAGCTGTGCAGTTTCTCTGACAGCACTTCTCCTACTGTGGAAATGGGCTCCACATTCATGTGTAGGTTTGTTGTTGGCGTTGTTTACTACTCAAGTTGTACTCAGATATATCATGGAAATGGGTTCACACCTTGCAGGTTGGACAGCTGGAGTATTTTTGCAGTTTGTGATTTGTGACACCAGTAAAACCTGCTCCTGTGTTTGGATTTGGATTTGTGCATATGTGACCTCTCTGAGTCTCTCCTGTGTTTCTCCTGTCTATTCCTGCCTCCTCTGCGCTGCACATGAAGGAGAACATGGGTTGTGTCTGCATTTGTCTGATGTGTTTTGAAAGAAACAAATAATGGGGAAAAGCTTCCCAGAGATCTCACCTGAGAGATCTTGAAAGGATCAAGTTTGCCTGATATTGGTCAAAATGGATATACCTACACCATTTGCAAGTCTGAAAGAGTTACATAACTACTAGAACATATCCCTCCACCACAGCCCAGCATGGAACTTCTAACCAGTGAAACAAAAAATGGAAATGTGTCTCAAATAAACTGTAACTTTGAGAGTCAGAGACCCTGGGTTCCAGGGAGTCATTTTGTGCTCCAATCTAACCAAACATTAACCTTATGTAGTGCGTACAATACAGGCTGCTTCTTCCTGCTCCCCCTGAAACAGAAGTCTAACCTCTTCACTTCTGCCATTTTCCCCATACACTGAGAGAGACCAGCAGATGGTGGTGTGTGTGAAAGAGGACAAGATCCACTAACACACACAAACCTCTTATGGTTGATTTCTTTTCCATTAAGAGTCCTGCTTCTTGATACCTTTCTCCAGTCAACCCTAAATGGCAGCATCTTCTGAACTCAACTGAAGAACTGGAGATAGAGTGAAACAAGCATGGCACCGGATTGAGATTCATCTGGCAATATAGCATCTCTCTTAATTTCATGTGAGCCCAACTGTAGCTCACCCCTCCTAGTACTGCAGTTGCAGCACTTGGCAAACAACCTAAACATCAGTGCCTGACTTCGGTGGGACTGTCAACACTACCTCAGCGACACTGAACATCCTCCCATTTGCAATCGATAATTTCACTGCTGCACTTCATGCTGCCAGGCCCTGCATGATGTACTGTCATGCAGTCATCCTGTGGTCATTCTTGACCGCACACCACCATATGTACTGTCCATCTATTACTGTCATGAGGCACTCCACAGTTTTGTTATGAGAAATAAAACTGACCCTTGCAGGTAGTAGCATCCCTAAACCATCATAGATTTCAGATTTATCATTTGGAGTAGCTATCATATATTCTCATTATTTGAATTTATTCCTTTATATTCAATATATATTGTCATTGATCACTGCTGCTCTCCCACCTTTGATTATTGGTTATCAGTCCTAGAGAAAAAGACATGATCATTTATTTATTATCAGACATGGTTTTCATTCTCAAGATCCGTAGACTATTGTAAATATACAGTATTTCCAATCTATGTTCGCTGAGTAGTGTCCACTACACATAGTAAAACTGAGGCATCGCATGGCATTTCAGAAAACATACAGTGTGTGTGTATGTATA